>NC_079421.1:23004895-23017395 GCF_026213295.1 Gadus chalcogrammus | reverse complement strand
CGCTGGTCACCGTTATTCAGAGGTAGATTTAGGTATTCGAACAGTAGATACACAGCAGAGACAGTCTCAAATGCAGAAGTGGTTGTAAACATAATAAATACTATTAATTAGACACATTCCCTTGAACACACCAATTGTTGTTCATTATCTCTTTCCCAAAAGCCTCGGTAGGTTAAACAAACGGTAGCATATGGCTGGTGTAGTTGACCTGTAGTTCAAAGCTGGGTCGAACCTGTCTGCCGTTTATTTTGAGTGCTGTAACTACACAGAAGATCATTTCAATAACCTCCGGGCTCTACTGGGTCAAAGTGTGCCAGTTAGTGCAGTCAGGATTGACCTGAACGCCTGGACGGAACTCCGGCCCTAACACCAGACCACCCCGATGCAGCAGCGATGCCGCTGACAGGGGGTCTCTCCACCTCCATGCCCTCCCCCCCCCAGGCCACTCACCTTCTGAGATTCTCCCATGGCGGCTTTTGTCTCTGGCTGGGCCGGCGGGGCCGCGGCTGCATTCCCCGGGAGGACCTCCACCGTGGGATGCTGGCTCTCCAGGCAGGGGGAACAACGACACAAGGGGGTACCGAGTCAACCCTACTGCCAAGTCTCCCCCCCCACTCTGACAGGACCCTGAAGGACGGACGGACGGACGGGGTGCACGGGTGCTGTGTGTGTGAGGGTTCTGTCCTGTCGTCTACCTGAGCTACAAACTGCTCTCCTCACTACGATGATGGAGTTAGCGAGCAGAACGAGAGGTGGTGGTGGGGGAGGGGGGTGGGATTACGGGGGCCAGAATTAGCTCTATAGTCGCCCATGCACAGGCCTCACCGATACTTCATGCCTCCATTTCCAGTGTTCAGTGTGGGGCTTAACCTGGATTATCCCTGAGCCACCTGCTCTGGGGCTACCAAGACACAGCTTTAGCTACCAGCAGCCACGCACACAGAAGACACATGCACATACACACATACCAATGATAAACACACGTGCACAAACACGTGCGCACACATACACCAGCACGTGCCTTTTGCACGCACACACACACATGAGTGCACACACACACACACACGCATTGAAGGATGTCAACACACAGACACAATCACAAACATCTACGCACATAAATGGCAGTCAAACGCACACGCAGATACACACCAACCCACACAGGATCCTAGGCTGCTAGACATATGGTGAGGTGGAGATTTCATTACATTTAAACATTGAAGTTTGAAAACACAATAATCCACATGATGCACATAAAATAGACTCGAAAGGAGACAATGTTTCAACCAAATGCGCTATGTACGATTTATTGTTCAATAAAAGTTGTTCTGAAATAGGGAAGGCATTGATGGCTGTTGCTCTGAGGCGCTCCGTTGATCTCCATCAGGTCTTTATGGAAAATACGCTGGCCAACACAATGAGGCTCCTGGTAAAAACATTCATGATACAATCATGTGTGTGTGCATAGCAGGCATAGCTACTGAGGTCTGGGATGAAATGAATAGATCTGTGATCCTGTGAGTGGAGCATTCAGTGGGATTATCATTTTTAGCACGCCTGGATTAAAAACATTTCCAGGCCCTTTTGCTCATCCCAGCAGCCCCTTCAGCAAGCTTTATGAGCAGGGGGCGTGGCTAACCTGGTCAATGAGTTACACAATATATCCGCCAGGATAAACCTGACTGTACACTCAGTAACACACACACCTCAACCAATCTTCCCTCCCCCCCCTACATTTCCCTTTCCAACAAACTGTCTTAGAATATTATAGATGTGAAGTGCAATGAAGGCTATAAATAGTAGCATAGTAAGTCAAGGTGGAGGTGTGTTTGATGGTGAAGGCGTTTGATGGTGAGTGCCATTTATAGTCGGCTTGCGCGAGCCAGCGCTAACCGCAACTGACGCAGTCACCTCATGGTGCGGGACAGCCCCGCTCAGTGGCGTCACTATGCTGTTTATTAGGGGCCAAAGCCTTGGATGTTATTTAATTAGCCCCGAATATAAAAATAAAAATAAACAATAATATTTATAAACATTTATAAGTAGCCTAGTCTAGATAGTCCTTTTGCCAAGAGAATAAACAACAACCTGTTTACCACCTCAAGTGAATTAACATATCCTATCCCCAGTCAGATCCGTGCGTGTGTGTGTGTGTGTGTGTGTGTGTGTGTGTGTGTGTGTGTGTGTGTGTGTGTGTGTGTGTGTATATGAGTAAGGTCTGCCTCACTTGTATTAATTTTACTCTGAAATAACTTGAATGGAACTTTAGATGTTTGGGGATAAGCAGCACAGCAGTCAGGTAGATATTTAAAGCTATAAACCGCGTATTTCGTTTATTTAGATAAAGCATTATGAAAAAGTTTGCATGCACAATAAAGCATGCAAATAAATTTGGCGCCAGAATTCTCTTGAGTAGAGGCAATAAAAATGCGATATGTGTGGAAGAGAGACAGAGAAGGGAGGAAGGAGAGGAGAAACGGATTAGAGGGGAGAAGGAGAAGAGAGAGTATTTAGTGACCAGAACTGTATGGAGTATATCTATTGTTTGTGTGTGTGTGTGTGTGTGTGTGTGTGGGGGGGAGGATACAAACTATCTATATAGTTTGTATCTATATTAAGTTAATCTTTGGTGTGTGTCTATTTTGTGTGTTTATCTTTATGCTGTGTATCTATATGGGGTGTATCTATGGTGTGTGTGTATCTATATGGTGTATACCTATGGTGTGTGCGTGTATATATATGGTTTGTATCTATCGTGTGTGTGTGCATATGGTTTGCATCTATATGTTGTGTGTATCAATATTGTGTGTGAATCTATATGTGTGTATCTGTGGTGTGTGCGTGCATATGGTGTGAATCTATATGGTGTATTGGTGTGTGTCTGTATGGTGTTTGTCTGTATGGTGTGAGGTCATTTAAGATCAAACACAGAGCTGAAATCGCCTCTCAGGGTGCACTCACACTAGGCCATCTGGCCGTGGCCGTTGGCCGTTTTCACACCTAACCGTGCTCAAATGGCCCCATTGTTCTCTGGTCTGCACTCACACTAGGCCATCTGGCCGTGGCCGTTGGCCGTCGCAACTGTGGCCTGGCCAGTGGCCACGGTAGGCTCTTGTACATACGTCATCACGTCGTAACACGTCATCACCAAGCGTCCGCTGCATGGACCATAATGGAGTGGCGAAGTCAAGCCCTTTCCGGTAGGGCTCATGGGACCTATGAGATCGAAAAATATGAATGGGTGGCAATGGAGAGAAAATAATTATTTTCTGGTCCCAGTCTTTATATGCCCTGGATAACACATATGTTGTTTGTGGATTTAAACGATAATTTTTCATGCAAAGAGTTCGACCGTTTATTGTGCATTTGTTCAGATAAAGGCTGTAGAGAAAACACAACGAGAAAGACTACACGGCTCGTATGTGACGTCACGCTCCCTGCGACTGGCGTGGAGAAGACCGACAATCTCCCCATCGGCATAACTGAAACTCTGCACGTGCCCCGACTTATAATGGTTTTCACCTCTTTCGATGCTTTTATCCTCCCCTTGGAAAAAGCGGTGAAGTGGGGCAGAGAGATCGCCATCTCTGTGCCGAGTTCCAAGCATGGACATAATAAAGGATGGACCACGGACTGGAAAATAGCCGCCCATTCATTCCTATACAAACTGCTCAGAGGCGCATGGTAACATACAGGAGCGATTGGCTTCCGCGGTATGCGGCCAAGACACGTGGGCTAGTCCGTGACGTACCGGATGCAGAAATATAGAACTGATACCGTAATGCACCGCTTATTTGTCTTTGGATCTTTTGAATAAATGGATCAATACATGATGAATCACTATGATCGCAAGCAGAGGACCGTGAGAGTTATTGAGCAGCAGATGAACCAGTCCAAAAATCGGACACGTTAACGGAGCACTGAACTAGGCCCTCTCGGATGCCATTTGTTTCACTTGGACTCCTTTCAGCTGCACACCAGCGAGATAACGGCTAATAAAACGCTTGAGGTGGTGTTTTGAAAAGAAAAAACTTACATTTTTTTAGGACATGGCATGAAGGTAATTATGAGCCTTTGGTTGATATCCAGACATTTTTTGCGGAGACACAATCCTGTTCCCCACTTGTATTGGAGTGGACGGCGATATCTACTTCTGGGCCGCCTGAAATGACGGACCCCGTCCACAGCCAGCTTAAACAGCTGCAATACCAGGCTTGGCCTCTGAGCACTGGTGGATTGCGGAAGTATATGCCTATCCTGGGGGCCTGGTTCCAAGGGCGGGTGTGGTGACGTATATCATATGCGTCGAGAGCAGCGAAGAGCTGTAGTTCACAAAGCGACCTCACATAAAACCTAAAATGATCAAACTTCTTCACGAACATTTTTAGTTTTCTTTGCATGAGAAATTATCATTTAAATCCACAAACAACATATGTGTAATCCAGGGCATATAAAGACTGGGACCAGAAAATAATTATTTTCTCTCCATTGACACCCATTCATATTTTTCGATCTCATAGGTCCCATGAGCTCTACCGGAAGGGTCGTGACTTCGCCACTCCGTAAAGTCTGCCGCCAGTCAGAGTATTAACATCACAAGCTGTGTTCGAAATCGTTCCCAATACACTCGTTCCCTATTCCCTATATAGTGTACATGATATAGTGCACTATATAGGGAATAGGGAACAAGAATTCGGACACTACGCTGAACATTTCTAAACGTCATTTGCGTCAGTAAATGCGCCGGGTATTTGTGTGACGCAGACAGATGCGCCCACATCAAGTAAACAAACCGGACACTCGCGAGGAAAGCTGGAGGTTGTATTGATGTTGAATGTTACATTTCCTTGTTCAAGTTTTTTTTAACTAATTTTGAATGTTACATTTTCTATGTTAAATCTCAAATAAGAGACTCCATCATTAAATGTATTAGTTTTCGCGGTTATTCAGCTTCTTCTTCTCCTCCGGAAAAACACGACCGCATTGCATTGTGATATACCCTATTTAGTGCACTACATCCATGATAGGGAACGATTTCGAACACAGCTACAGAGAACACACCAACCGCTTGACGCGATGTTTACCGTTTAATGGAAAAGAAGGCTCGTCGCCTTTATTATGTCCGTCGTCGTCGCATGCACTATGCGTCATCCAGCTCAGGTTGCGTAGGCGTGCGTGTGCGCGTGTCAGCTCATTAGCATCTGTACCGTAGCGGCCCGTACCGTAGCAGCACACCTCTCCCAAGTGGCCATATTGGCCTGGCCTGTCCAGACTGGCCACACTCACACTGGCAGATTTGAGCACGGTTAGGTGTGAAAACGGCCACGGCCAGATGGCCTAGTGTGAGTGCACCCTCAGTACCAAGTGCGACCAGAGGGCGCCGAACCTGCGTTGAGTTTTACTCAATGGCTCCCCTGCCGCAGCTCGCCTGCCATGTGGTTAACTTAATCAGTTAATTGGTTGAATCTGGTGCGTTTCACTTAAGAGGGAACCGGACAGTAGGCTACGTTGTTTTCCTCCAATGTTTGGCAGTGTAGCGTCTCCCAATCGCGGTATGTTGTTGTGTTCTCAGAAACTACAACGTGTGTGTACTGTTTTGTTGAAGTCTGTTGTGACTTATTTGACATCTCTTCCTTTTTCACAGGTTAAAGACTTTTTGAAGTAAAGAGGAGCATCTCATCTGAACCTAATGTGAGTAGAATTGTGTGCCAAAGCACAACTGACGTGACTTATGTTGAATATAATTCACTGATAATGTCTGAAGGAAATCGGGGATTGTGGCGGATTATCTCTCATTTGAAATTAAAATAATGATTCTAACTGTAAGTAACATTAACGAGACTATACATTCAAACTTGTCAAAGTAAGAGGTAAATCACTCTTGACTAATGACGGTCAAATAATTAGTATAATTGATATTAAAAGCTGGATTAGTTGATTATCTTAATCATTATTTAAAAATTGGATGATCCCAAAAGCCCTGAATTTGTATTGTCATTCATTTATCTGATTCAACCGAGATGGTAGATGTTGAACTGTGGGACAGGTGCCCAAGTTTGGGGACCATGAGTAAACTGTTCCTCCCTTCAAAGGTCTATCATGGATATTTAACTGCAGTTCTGTGAGTATCCCAACTTAACCATGAAGATGAACTGCAAACTGTAAGTCATAAGTTTCTCATTACTCTTGGGCACATTGATGTATTTTGGCTTCCTGGTGAGTTAACCCGTTACCTGAAGGTTGATCTGAGATTAAGGATGTTTTATTGGTTCATGGGTTACTTAGGTGTTTGGTAATGTTGGTTTTAATGGTTTGTTAAAATGGGTACAGGCTAGGAATTCGCGATATAAACTATATACGATATAAACGATAAAAAATGGCCTACAATAGAGATTTTAGTTATATTGCTCTATCGCGATAATGTATGTTTGACGCAATCTATCCATGACTCGCGAAATATAAAGAGCCACGAGCTGCAACCGTCTGCAACGCATCGTCCGCGACCCGCGAATTTTAAAAAGAGCCACGAGCTGCAACCAGCTGCATCGCATCATCCGCGACCCGCGAAATTTAAAGAGCCACGAGCTGCAACCGGCTGCAACCGGCTGCACCGCATCGTCCGCGACCCGCGTAATTTAAAAAGCCATGAGCTCCAACCGGCTTCAACGCATCATCGTCATCTAAGTAAATATGGCTGAAAGCAAAATGGAGGAACTGGTGATTGCGCTCTTTTCATGTTCATTTCAAAATGATATGCGTTCATTTTGCACTTGTTTTTGTATGTTTTAATAGCAAGTATCTGTGCACACACTTGGAAGATTTTTCTTTATTTAAAATAGCCATGCCTAATACTGGACATATTTCCCTAATTCACAGTATCCGTTTCTTTATTAACAAGACCCCACCAGTTTTAATTTCATTAAGAGAAGTATACGTCATTACACAGAAGATTTTTTTCTTTTTTAAAGTCTCTGCAGCTACAACATTATGTTGTATGATTAGTTTTGCAATAAATGTTCTCAAAACGACATACTAAGTTTCTTTCTTCTTTTTTTTTTTTTTACATTTAGCAGTTTGACTTTCCTTAGAGTCTATGTAACCTGTTCTGAAATGGTTCTATTATGATTTATATATCGTGATATATATATCGTTATCGCAATAGGTTGCAATGTATATCGCAATATGGGTTTTAGGCCATATCGCCCATCCCTAGTACAGGCTCCAAGTTATTATTGTAAGCTGGAGTAATAGGTTGGGCACATGAGTGTTGCTTTAATGATGAGGGTGTGGTCTGAGTGAGCGGAGGTGCATACTGGGATACAGCGCTGTCTGAATTCTACAGGTCTGTAGACACGCCCCCTCAGGGGAAACCGAGTGTTTGAGAAACCGTTGTGACGTCAGTTACATGGACTAGAATGTTCTTTAAGATGGAGACGGGGATTCAGAAGGAGAAACACCAGGGGGAGATGAGGGGACTCCTCATCTCAACAACTAAAACACAACTTCAGTCTGACGCAGAGAACCATGGAACACATTCAACAGTCCCCTCCAGACATCGTGACTCCTCAGGAACAGTTTCATTTCCAAGAAGGTCTTAATTGGGGCCATTCCAAGATGGATCCTGCTCCTCAAGAGCCATCCCCCTCCACTGGGTGGTCTTCTGAGCAGATGACCTCCTTCCTGTCCTCAGGCTGACTAAAGCTCTACCGTTTGCATCTGTGAAGGCCCCTCATTCAGGAAACCACTCGACTACAAAGACATGACTTCAGAGACGTTGAATCAACCTTGGACACATTTTGGAGACGCCAAGCATAATCCATCACCAATGTGGGACGCCACTGAAAAATGTTGCACATAATTAACTTCTCTGGAGACATTGGTTGTTCTGTTCTGGGTGCCCTGGCAGGAGAGCTGGGGTTGGATGATGGAACGTTGTTTGGCATGAGGTTTTTACCCTGCATGATTGTTTGCCCTTTTATGGCTCAGTGGTGTGTGTTTTGGGTTTGACATGAGATGGATGATTTTTGAACATCGCTAGGGTTCTGCTGTGTGTGTGTCTCACACCTGGCATGGGGTTCTACCTGCGTGTCCGGGGTTCTATGTGTGTGTCCGACTTGCTTTGACAGTGATAATGTTCATACGGGGTTCTGTGTGATTGGCTTGGGATATTGGAATGGTCAACTAAATCATACCTGATGGACGGCCACATGTTTACTTAAGGGCCTCCAGTAGACATGAAGAGCCCAGAGCGACGCTGCGGAGCGATATCCAACACACTGGGCCGGAAGGAGGGGTTCCCACTCGAGTGTAAAAGGATGCAAGCGGTGTGTTCAGATCAGTGACTTCAAACTAGGAATACACCAATCAGGATCAATGGAGGATGGACACCTAAAGGAATTCCAAAAGGAGAGTCTGATGTTGGAAAGGGACCTAAATGGATATTCAAGATAACCTTCAGACCTGTAATGAGACAGCTCTTCCTACCGGGCTGGATTGATGGAGAGCCCTGTGGATCTTGTCTTGCTCTCAGTTGCACGTCTTCTCAGGCTGAACTGTATTTGTTTCGGACAGGACTGGCTGAACGATTGGTTCCCTTAATCAGAACCAATCTGGGAACTCCAACTAGTGCGCTCGTCGAGCCGAAGTTGCGCTCTTCGAGCTGAAGTTGCGCTCTTCGAGCTGAAGTTGTGCTCTTCAGCTGAGGAGGTAAGGAAACCTTCACTGGGGCTTCAAGGTGTACAGAAGAGAATGTTTCAAAGTGATCCATGGTACTCTGATGAGAACCGTTGTGTTCTACTGGTCGGGAGGAAGAACCCTCACATCTTCCTCTTGGCCTTTCTCCTGTGAGAATCCTGGCGCCATCTTGTAGGATTTTCCAGCTCATGTAACTGATGTCACGACAGATTCTCAAACACTTGGTTACTCCTGAAGGGCGTGTCTATAGAACTGAAGACTTCAGAAAGCACTGTATCCCAGCATGCATCTCTGCTCACTCAGACCACACCCCCATGAGTAGAATGCAACACTCTAGTGATGTAGAGTTTTATAAGTAACGAGGGAGCAGACAAAGGTGATTAGAACACAATGGCATGTCAAGTCGGTAAATCTTTAAACAATGAAGATGGTTGGATAGTTCAGGAATTGGGCTTTTTATTATGGGTGGTTCTTTCACTCAGATGCCCATTTCTCACTGGACCTGTACATGCGTTGGCTGGCTGGCATGATTTGCTGTTGGTGATGAGGCGGTCAGGGTGACGTTGCAGGGCCTATGGTCGGCTCTCTGTGTTGGTCGTACGGTTTTGAGTGATATAACTTGTACACACTGGGACCATCGCTGGACTTCAGGATCTTCCTCCGTTCAGCTCAAGGTGAGGCGCTGGTTATGTTTTTTCTTTGGTTGGTTCCGGCCGGAATGTTCGGATTCCAGTCGGACGTTTTGTGCTTCCCGCCGTGGAAGGTTCTGAGTGCGGTCACTTGATTTAGTCCCAATGGTTAGCATAGAACGTTGTAGTCTTGACAACCATAAGAAACCACCTGGCAGTTAGTTGGATGGGAGTCCCCTGAGGGAATCTGGCAGAACGTTCTGGATTGTATTAGCGTAACCTCGAGCCGTTGCCAACGGAAACAATTTTTCAGTCGTATCCATTGGGAATTGTTGCCCCTTATCTTAAACAGCTTAAGTTTAATATTAAATACATACTGACACGTACGTCGTACAATATGTTGATCATTTCCGATGGTTGCGCCGTACTTTTAACCACGATGACGTGACGGGACTCTCGCTGCGTACAAATCGGCGTTCTACTTGCGGGCCCATTTTTGACATCAGTGACGGCTGAAAATCATTTCAAGGTGGCATTTCAACGGAACCCAGCACCTGAATATGGCTGAGTATATTTGATTTAATATCGATACTGCTTAGTGTTCTTTATTACTTCAGCTTTTGTACGTTCTAAATATCTGCTGTCATTAATTGCCACAGAAGTTAAACCCTACTAAATGGAATGACGTTAAACAACGACTTTGGTGCAGAGTTACCAACTGGATAATATCAAAGCTAAAATAATGGCCGTCCTTCCCACATGTTACAGTAGATGATACTCTAGAACTGTACAAGGTTAAAAAAGTAACATGTAGTTTGTCCCAAGGTGTCTGCCTCCTCACCCAGAGCAAGACCTCCACCTCCTCACCCAGAGCCAGACCTCCACCTCCTGTCAGAAGTCCTCCAGAACAGTGCTCTGGTGTGTGAGTATAGTCTGCTCAGGTCAGTTTCAATGCATGGCCTGAACCACTTCTTTATACTTGTGGACTGCTCTGTTTTCATTCCCAAAAACGGCTCATGTCTGGCCTCAAGTCTTTTCTAGTCTTGAGTTATAAAATAATAGTTAAATTAATTGTGTAACTCGGTTTCGTTGAGTCAATTAAGTTTATTGTTGGGCAAATGCTGATATAAACCTCCTGCTGTAGCTGAAAGGCGAGGCTGAGAGGCTGGGGACCGGAGGCTTGTGGTGCCAGGATGGACCGGAGACTGAGGCTGGAGACCAGGGGCCTGCAGCACCGGACCAGAGGGTAACCATCACCAAGCTCATCTGAAACACTAAAATCCACGGTAGTTTAGGTCTGGTTTTGATCATCTTATGACTTTACATCTGTGCCAAGCTGTGATTTGAGTTAATTCATACGGGGGTTATGTAAGAGTCATATGAGCCATTATTGTTACTAGTGCTGCTACGACCGTAGTGGATGAATTGCTGAACGCGACAATCTGCAGACGTTGTCTAATTTAAGTGTTTAAATATGTTTAAATTTGTCTTCACTTTTACAAGTGAACCTCGGATGCAGGTGGTGCGGTGTGTTGCGTCCCCAGGTGATTTACTGCTGAGACCAACTGTTTGTAACCAGACCAGGAATCTATGTCTGGGGGAGCCGTGCTGATGGAGGAGCCGTGCTGATGGAGGAGCCGAGCTGATGGAGGAGCCATGCTGATGGAGGAGCTGGTGGAGGCCCTGCCTGGTGAAGGACGTCTGTCGTGGGGTAGATGGAGCTTGACTCTGAAGTGGTCTTCACACTCACTGCCACTTCTCGTAGAATTCTGCTACCACAAACTACCGGCGTTTGTACCATATATACCAGACAACTACATCTGTTTTACCACATGTTGAAGCAAGACTTCCGCTGTTTGTTCCATACCAGGAATCTGAGGAGAGCTGCTGGAGGAGCCGAGACGCTGGAGGACGACTAGGAATCGACCAACAAGGATTCCTCGTAAGTTTGTATTTACTTACATGGTTGACTTAAAGGGCAAAATTCAGCTGTTCCTTTGACATGCGTTAACCAACTACCACTGTGTTTTCTTACTAGAACGTGTTTCTGGAGCGGAGGCGAGCTGGTAGGGTAGCCGTGAATCTGGAGGATGACCATCACTCTACCAACAAGGATTGTAAGTTTGCATTAACCTAACAAAGTGGAAATAAAGGGCTTAAATATAAGACAAACTACATGTTTGTTACCAGACGTTAGTGCCAGACTCGCGCTGTTTGTTCCAGACCAGGACTCTGGCTGAGGAGAGCTGATGGAGGAGCAAAGACTCTGGAGGACGACATCACTCTACCAACCAGGATCCTTGTAAGTTTGCATAAAATAAACGGAGTGGACTTGTTGTAACGCAGGATTAGTTTGTCCAGTACAAGTTACGGCATACTACTGTGGTTGTTTACCAGACAAACTACAGTTGCTACTTTGTTACGCGCCATTAGAGCCCAACTACTCCTGTGTTTGTGACCCTACATTAGACCCCAACTACTCCTGTGTGTTTGTTACCTTACATTAGAGACAAACTACTACTGTGTTTGTTACCTTTCATTAGAGACAAATTACTACTGTTTGTTACCTTACATTAAAGACAAATTATGTTTGTAACCAGACGAGGGATCTGGAGGACTGATGGAGAAGCCGTACATCAGGAAGGCAAATCCTGAGGACAACCAGGACTCTACCATCAAGGATTCCTCGTAAGTTTGCATTATCTGGAAATAGTGGACTAGGTAGGGGGTTGGGGGTTCAACTCTCAAACAAATGTTGCCGGGTTCAAGTCCTCAGAATACAGTGATGCGTCCTTGAGCAAGGCGCCCTAAAGCCTGCCTGCTCCTTAATGACTTGTCTTTGGTTCAGATAATGTTGCATCTTTTGAATATTGAACCTAATCAATGTCCTTGTTTGGTCCGGGCAGACACATCTGAGCTGAACCTCACCTGATCCTGTTTGGTCGGGGGAAGGCACACCTGAGCTGAACCCGCCCTGATCCTGACATCCTGCTGGTCCCGTCTCCTCAGTTCATCTGAGCCTTGTCCTCCAGAAGACCTGCTGAGCTCAGCAGTCTGAGGCTGATGGATCAATGACCTCCAGTGGGAGTGATCTTCTTGACCCCACATGTAACCGTGTGCTTCCACACGCCTTTCCCGCATGTCTGTCACTAACCTCACTACTTCACTACTCTCTACTGC
>NC_079421.1:22974895-22999895 GCF_026213295.1 Gadus chalcogrammus | reverse complement strand
TTCACAATCAAGACACTGAGAGGGAACACACAACGATCCAACCCCCGCTATGAAGGCATAAATACATACAATCATATGGGAAACTAAACAAACACATCAGCTCTTAACGGAATAACAGAAGTGTGAAGCGAATAGGGTGCCTTACACACGAGCAGAGCGCCCAGAAAACACCACAAAAGCACCTCCTTCACTGCCATCATCTGTAGGGCCAAAATGTCCAACAACCAGATAGTCAGATATGAACTTTATCTTTAACATATCGATGAATATGTGAATGCTTCAATAATGAATGTGTTTACCTCCCATGGCA
Source organism: Gadus chalcogrammus (assembly GCF_026213295.1). Classification (NCBI taxonomy): domain Eukaryota; kingdom Metazoa; phylum Chordata; class Actinopteri; order Gadiformes; family Gadidae; genus Gadus; species Gadus chalcogrammus. Next base: position 22,999,585 of record NC_079421.1, on the reverse strand, counting down.
TCATAGGTCCCTGATCATGAAGTGTGGAAGCGAGTGCCTCTCTATTTTGCCTAAAATACAGAGCTGCCTTTGTATGGGCGAACCTACACCGATTGTAAACAATGATAGTGATGCATATTGACAGCTGCGTGTACGGTGAACTGCAAACAATGGGGCCATTATGTCTTTATTTAAACTTATGGAAAGAGAGAGAGAGAGAGAGAGAGAGAGAGAGAGAGAGAGAGAGAGAGAGAGAGAGAGAGAGAGAGAGAGAGAGAGAGAGAGACACAGAGCTGCGCGTGTGGTGAACATGGACTATGGACTATCAGACTACCTCTGAACACTATGCACTTTATTATGCACTTCAACCATGCACTTTACTTTATATGATCATACTGCTTCTATTTATGATATGGACTGTCTGATTCCTCATAACTCTGCATTTTAATAATGGACCTGCATTCTGTGTCTTGTGTATTTTTATTTAGGAACTGCCATAAGGTAAAGCACTTTTTGATGATGCACTACTGGTTAGATGTAAGCTGCATTTACTGGTTCTCCTTACTTGTGCAATGACAATAAAGTTGAATCTAATCTAATCTAAACAATAGGGACATCATATCTTTATTTAGACTTATGCACAGAGAGAGAGAGAGAGAGAGAGAGAGAGAGAGAGAGAGAGAGAGAGAGAGAGAGAGAGAGAGAGAGAGAGAGAGATACTCAAGATGTTAGATGTTGAAGCGCTACTTGCAGTGACCAATAGAGGCCGCTGTTGAACTGTAGTACAACAACGAAAACGTCATAAGCAGCATAACTACTTGTCCACACTGTAAGCCTTTATTTTAAGTCATTTTAAGCATGCATTAGCCTTTAAAGATATTCCAAATGTTCATGTGGTTGACCAAGTGTTGAAAGTTACAAAGCCTGCGGTTCAAGTTAAATACCCCTTTTTGACAGCATGAAGAACAGTCCTGTAATTAGGAGTCACCTGTTTCTGAAGGGTTTTCCATTTAGGGAGCATGAAAATGAAAACGAGCCAGACAGACCTCTGAATAACCTCAACCTTATGGATTGTAGTAGGCTCATCTCAACAGTAATATGGTGGCCTTCGTTGGTATCTTTCGGACCTTCTCCCACATGGCCAAAGAAACTGTGAAGACAAGCCGCTTCAGACTAATTGGGAAACAATGCAATTATAGTAGAGTGGAGGTCGGGGCTGGCGTTAAGGTATGCTTATTATTATTTCGTATTGTTTAGCCTTAATGTATTTCGTTTTTAGCTACACTTAACATGCATGGGGATTTTGTGCGGTTCTTTCTTCTGGCCGAAAATAGCAGTATGAATATACACCAACACGAATGTCATTTGCACCAGCAAACGACTCGCATTACCCATACGCTGACTTCCTCTTTCACACTTGGTTGTGTGCTGTATCTGACTTCCCTGTCATGCAGGAAGTTACTCAAAGTATCCAAGTGAAGATGAGTGCGTGCATTGGCTTTGGGTGGAGCTCAGCACGCCATTCGGACGTGTAGAAACTTCCTTTAGTGTCATTTAGCTGTTCAGGGGACCATGGCGAAGGACAATAATCACCTTGGCCTACCCATGGCCCACATGGTGAGTGTGTGTGTGTGTGTGTGTGTGTGTGTGTGTGTGTGTGTGTGTGTGTGTGTGTGTGTGTGTGTGTGTGTGTGTGTGTGTGTGTGTGTGTGTGTGTGTGTGTGTGTGTGTGTGTGACAATGTGTGAGCTGGTGGTGGTAGGTAGGCCTACTATCTGATTGTGAAAAATATTGATTCTTGAGTATTAGTCTACTATAGATCTGATCATTGTATTATTTCAAAAGCTCAGAATCACCCTGTGCATGTAGATTCTCAAACTACATTTCCCAGGCTCCGTTATACCTACAGTACACGTAGATCAGTGCCATTGATCGTCTCCTCCTAGACCTGATGCAGTGCCGCTACAGTGTGATGTAACTCGGGAAAGATTCCCCCCACATGCTTGAGTCACCAGTGGAAAGCCCGCCAGGTCCGTTAGGCAATCTGCTGCATGAGGGCAGGGCTGGCTGGCGGTCTGAGCGGAGCGCTGCGCTGTCGGCCCCGCAGCGGCTCTCTGAAGGAGCCGGCTGCCGTTAGCGCGCTGGGTGGTTGTTGTTGCGTCTTTTGATTTTGGGTAAGCTTCCTCTCTTCTGGGTTTGGTTATTTTGTCTTTCACACCTTGGCCTCCAACTGTTTGCCATCTGTACTGCCTGCTCACTTCAGAGATGATGATGCATGATGACTCGCGTACGTGCGTGCGTGCGTGCGTGTGTGTGATGATGATTTCCCGAACCAAACGATGATGTGATATTCGAATGAAGCAAGAGGCGAGGCTAATGAATATAGCCCTGCCTGGCATGAGGCGTGTTAAGGGGCATGCAGCACTACACCGCTATGATGAATGAGGACCGAAACCAACAAGGCTGTGAATGGGACAACCTGTAGAAAAGCACGCTTCCTCCTTCTGTCAAAGCAACAGCTGTAGCACCGCGTAGCACAGGGCACTTCCTAAAGAGTGACTGACAAACAAAAAAAGAGGCCTACAGACATTCCTCTTCGTCATCTTCATTCTCATCATCACAATGGGTCAGGGGTCATTTGTTTGCTCTGACGAACATAAGCTGCATCATTAGCTCTGTCGCAGCCCCGCCCGCCCTCTGACAAACAGTTACATTCTGAAATGTTTTCACGGTAGTGGTGACTGACAGCTTTCCTTTCGCACCACACCCCAAGAAGCCTCAGAATAAATCCGGTTGCACTTGATTTCAATTAATGTAGGCGAAGTTAAGAGTAAACAAGTAAAATAAGTCAAATCTAGTGTTATCGAGTCTGTAAACTCTCTCAACCTGTCAAATGTCATTGTTATTCCATTGTTGAACTCTCTCTCTCTCTCTACCTCTACCTCTACCTCTCTATCTCTACCTCTCCCTCTCCCTCTCTATCTCTACCTCTACCTCTCTATCTCTACCTCTCTTTCTCTTTCTCTCTCTCTCTTTCTACCCCTCTCTCTCTTTTTCTACCCCTCTCTTTCTACCTCTCTCTTAAAGGGCCTGGCTGTGTCAGATGGAGGTAAATATGAAGCATGTACACTTTAAGTCCCATGTATTATCCTGAGAACAAAACCAAAACATGTCTGTACACGAAATGCAAATCCTGGGTCCTGGGCCATGCTGTGGGTGTGTGTTGGTGTGTGTGTTGTTTAGAGCTGAACATGTCTACACGGGGCTGTGCCGGCAGCAGCTCCAGCCTGCCAGGGATCCAGATCAGTCCGGCCAGCCAGGCCAACAGCGTCCTGAGCTGGGCCGTGTCCTTCGAGAAGCTCCTGGAGGATCCCACGGGAGTGCGCTACTTCACTGTGAGATATCTAGACTTACTACCGCCCGATGGATTTCCAGTTTTTCTGACGAGCACCTTCACCGCTGCACCCTGACTCCCGGCACGCCTGTGTTTGACTTCCATGTGTGTCTGGTTCGTCTTTTGTTTGTTTAGGACTTCTTGAATTCTGAGGTCAGCGCAGAAAACATCATGTTCTGGCAGGCCTGCGAAGAGTTCCAGAAGATACCAGCCACCAGTTCAGCAAAGGTATGGTACCACTGTTTGCCTTGGCTTTCTGGTCGACTTTTGAACCTGTATTGACATCTGATGCTTCCTGCCCTTACCTACTTTTATTGGAGTGTGTGAGCTTGACATTTTGGCGTGGTTTGATATAAGCTGGGGAGTTAAAACAAACCTTTAATTTCATTACAAATAATGTTTTATCGTCTCTAACCATGACGTCTTTATGTAGGTGTGGCAACAAGCTTGCATTCTTGTCTGCTCAGAGATGTGTAAACTCAACTATTTCTTTGTAATACTCAAAACCAAACCGCTTTTTCATTCAAATCTCACCTCTGCAGTGCTTGCAGGCCCTTAATTTGTCCCCATTTACTGTCTTAATTTAACATTTTGGTCATATTTTGTTTGGTTTTTATTTCTGCATGTGGTCTTAAGTGCTACAAATACAATGTTTTATTGGTACGATATATTCATGCCCATAACAATTAGTAGCAGAGGGTCCAGTGAGTCACGGGGTTCGACCCTACCTGCTGTTTCTCCCCAGCTAAAGGCCTCCGCCTGCTCCATTTACCAGACCTACCTGGCTGCTAGCGCCCCCTTTGCGGTCAACATCACCGACACCGCCAAGAACCAAACCCAGGACCTGGAGAGCCCTACTCCAGATATGTTTGACAAGGCCCAGTCCCAGGTCTGTCCCCTCCAGCCCAGCCACCTCCCACTCATCCCCGTCACACACTCGTTGTCCTGCCTGCTTTAGAGCTACTTAGGCCATTTATTTGAGTAGCATTTTCTGTAAAAAAGGTTTTTTAATTCTCTTCACATCCCATCAGCAGACAATGTATCAAATTCCTCGACAATATATGAACAACGTTAATTACGTTGCTGTTCGTGCTCATGGTGCAGGACCAGAGTCTAGGCTCTGCAGACCTACTGCTGAAGCTGGCCATCTTTTGGTGCGTGGCTCTGGAGGGAGGGGCATGATGTTTTATGCTTTCAAATTTCTCTGGAATTACCGAACCCTGTTTTCTATCCGTTACGAGCCAATTTCGATTTAAGCATTCCAGTAATTTCAGACCAGTTAGGGCGTGTCTTCCCTGATTGGTTTGGATCATTGGTGTTGCGTGTCAATCACATGCACACACAGCGTTGTCATAGCAGCAGGAGGAGATGTTCTTATCTTTCTTATCTTATCTTATCTTCTTATCTTATTACGGTGCATATGTATATGTATATAGAGTATCTTTATTTATTGTTATTTTTTATTTACTCTTATCTTTTTCAGTACTTATTATTCAATACTTGCATTATTGTTTATCGTTTGTTTGTTAAGATCATACGCAACGAATACGAATACCAAGACAAATTCCTAATATGTGTAAATGTATTTGGCAATAAACCTTTTCTGATTCTGAGGAGAAAGCGGAGGGAGGCAATTTGACGGTTGTTTATTTTCAGAATTCTCTTATTTTCTGCGCGCTCTCTTTACAACTCTAGAGCCCTACCTTTAGCTAACAGCCTTAATATAAGATGCACTTTATTAGTCCAAACCAAATTGGAAATGGGTGTGTTCAAAAACGCCCCCCTGTTTGTGAACGTGCTCTCTGCCTGGGGGCGGGGGGCTGCAGATCTTTAAGCTGATGAAGATGGACAGCTACAGGCGCTTCGTGCGCTCTCCCCTATACCAGAGCTGCTCTCTGGCCAGTGTGGAGGGCAGGCCTCTGCCCAGCCACCCGGCCGTCCACATGGGATCCTGGGAGGACGTCGCCGCACACAGCCCCTCCTCCAGCAACGGCAAGATGGTGAGAGGAGCTGGAGAAGGGGGGCTCTGAATGGGAGGGCGCAGTATAGAGAACGGATGGATGCTTAAGTGTGTGTGTGTGTGTGTGTGTGTGTGTGTGTGTGTGTGTGTGTGTGTGTGTGTGTGTGTGTGTGTGTGTGTGTGTGTGTGTGTGTGTGTGTGTGTGTGTGTGTGTGTGTGTGTGAATCAATCCTTAGGACCAGTCAAACAGCAGTCCAGGCAAACAACGGCGTAAGAGAGGATCCTGGGGAGGTGAGGTCCACACAGCAGCTGCACTCATATCAACGTGTTGTTCTGTGTATGAACGTGTGGTTCTGTGCTGCTTCCACCAATACATACTCTAAATGAACGTTTAATTATTATTGTGTAGTTCCCAAGGTTCTCTCTCTCTTCTCCTCTCCGCAGCCGCAGACATGTTGTCAGCAGCTGGCGGCCACATGTCGGTGAAGTCAACCAGCAGCATGGAGTTGGGCTCCCTCTACAGGCGGACCGAGGTCAGGACACCCACAGGCCCAGCCGGTCTGCACACAGAAACACAGCGCTGACCCAGATCCCAGATCAGCGCTGATTTAACGAGGACCAGGGTTCTGCCTCTGTCTCACCGCTCTGTGTGTGTCCCCGCCCCAGGACGGAGGCTTGAGCCCCGGCTCCCCGGGGGCCCCGGGGGGGAGGCGTCTGGGCGAGGGGGGGTACTGCTGCGTGTTCCTGCCCGACGGCAGCGCCTCCCTGGCCCCCACCCGGGCCGGCCTCTCCCTGAGGGACATGTTGGCCGGCCTGTGTGAGAAGAGGGGCTTCCCGCTGAAAGACGTCATCATCTACCTCCGGGGCAAGGACAAGGTACTGCCCCCCCACCCAACTCCCCCCCCTACCACTCTTCTGTATTTCAGCATCTTCTTATTGTGTGTGTGTGTGTGTGTGTGTGTGTGTGTGTGTGTGTGTGTGTGTGTGTGTGTGGTGTGTGTGTGTGTGTGTGTGTGTGTGTGTGTGTGTGTGTGTGTGTGTGTGTGTGTCCGTCCCCACAGCCCTTATCTATGGATCAGGACTGCTCCGTGTTGCGAGACCAGCAGGTGACCTTGGAGCTCAGAGTGATGCTCACGTGAGTCTGGGGGCTGCTCTCCTCTCCTTCTGCCTCGCTGTGCTTCTGACTCAGGGTGGAGGAGTTAATTCCGAAACCAAGGGCTCACAAATAACAATACCATGATTGAAGACCCCTTCTCCAGTCAATAGCCGCGTTTACATGGACACATCTGATCCACATAGAGTTCTATGCGGATTAGAAAATGATCATATATACGCCTCATTCGGAATACAATTATCTGTTCGGCATAAAATTCTATGCCGAATAGAAGAGGTGGTGTAGTCCATTTTAATCGCCATGTATACACTTATTCAGAATAGATTGGGGTTTAACTTAGAGCAGCTGCAGTAGTTCGCAATTTGTCCCCTGAGCTCCGTCTGTACTTTTATTTACACCGAACTTGACCGCTGTCAAGGAAAGTGGATTTATTGCCTGATTCACGTCTTTGTTATCACTCCGTAAAAGCAGTCCGGTAAGCGTGTCCGGTTGCTAAGCGACGGGACATGGGTGTTTATTAATGACGGGTTTGCGTATCGTAATGTCCGCGCGCGTCCGAGATAACTGTAAATGGAGTAGGCTACTACTAGTACTTTTGCAGGCTGAACGTTAATATACTTCTTAACTTAGAGGGATGGCAGCTGCAGTAGTTCGCAATTGGACCTTCGAGGAGACTAATGTTCTTTTGGAGGAGGGGGGAAATATAAAGATCGGACGAGAAATTGACATAGCTGTGCTGTCCTCCTCCTTCTTAATTGAAGGAGCAGGCAGAGAAAAGCTCTCTCCTGCTGTGCTTTCATTAAAATCAAATTCACAATGCCAAATAGTGATAAGACGTCCATTATGTCGCCGCCGGTCCAGAGATGTGTCAGGTGTGCGCAAGAGACATAACGGACACTTTTGTTACTGCCATGTATACAGTACATTCGGATCACATTTTAGGAACAGATCTATTCCGCATAGAAATCTATGCCGATCAGATGTGCCATGTAAACGCGACTAATGTGTTGTGTATTAACGCAGTTAATACACAACACATTACTCGTATTAACGCAGAAGTATTGATTCGATTGACATTCAGAAGAAGAGAGAACTTTCTAACAAACATAATGTTCTGTATTTATCTGTTGCTTGATTTTAGTTTTTATAAACAAAGAGATGAGACTATGGCAGGAATCTCCGGTTCCAGATATGTGTGGGGACTCTGGCTATAAACCAGGTGTACTCTGTGTGTGTGTGTGTGTGTGTGTGTGTGTGTGTGTGTGTGTGTGTGTGTGTGTGTGTGTGTGTGTGTGTGTGTGTGTGTGTGTGTGTGTGTGTGTGTGTGTGTGTGTGTGTGTGTGTGTGTGTGTGTGTGTGTGTGTGTGTGTGTGTGTAGGCTGGAGGTGGTGTCCACGGGTAAGACGACTGTGTGCATGGTGAAGTCCAGCCGGACTCTGCAGGACACCCTCTCCGTGGTGCTTCAGAAGCACCCGCTCAAACTCCAGGACACGCTGGTCACCATGGTAACGGTCGATGCGCTGCTCACGGATGTTCATGTGTGTCGAAAGATGCTAGGTACATGGGAGCGCGTTGCTGCGCTGAGGAGGCCTCGTCTCTGAGCGGTTCTGTGTGTTCCTCAGAGTGGGAGCAGCCAGGCTCTGGACATGGCCACCTGTGTGTACCAACTGGCCAATAAGACGCTGCAGCTCCACAGTATCAAAGGTGTGTACGCTGTCCCTCCCCACCACTGCAGCCAGCGAGGGGTTGGGTTGGGTTGTGTGTTCTGATGTTGACCATGAAACGGAGAATAAAGCATGGTGACCATCACAGAAGACAAGCCTTGCCCTAGTGGTCGGCTTTGAGGTTTTGGTGGACATGATGGCAGGTTAACCAAATGGAACTTGGTATCATGTTTATGAGATTAGGCAGGACGTGTGTTCATGTAGGCTTACCGGATGGCTGATGCCTCAAATGTAAAAGCGGCAATTCTGAGACAAAGACGATTCATTTTGCTCACCTGCTATCTGATTGACAGCTGATCGGCGTGAGTTCAACACTTGCCTTCTGCAAACCCACATCCCATAATAATGTGCTATATCGGTGCAGAGAGGGGGGAGAGTGGACCGGGTTTAAGCTACCCTGATCCCCTGGAGACTTAGGATGTTTCATGCTTTGTTTTGAATTTGAAAAGATGAATTATGAAATCTAAACTCTGAGCTTTCTGAAGGGCAGAATGTCCTACGGCAGCCGGGCCTGATTCTACCTTTGGGTTTGAAGAAAATGAACAGCGACGCAATTGTATCGACGCGGGTTTGCTGTACAGAGCATTTCAACCAAGGAGAAACCGAAGCAGCCCAGCGCTCGGTGACGTGTCCAGCAGAGAGACCACCACCTCATTCTGGTGCATCGCTGCAGCGTAGCAGACGCCCCTTTGGACCCATATGCTCAATGTTCCCGTTTTGTTTTGTTTCTTAACCTCGGTTCTTCTCGAGGCTAACCGGAGTCACACATCCATGGCCCCAACTTCCTCCTATGTCGTAACGTTGAGATGTCATCTGAACGGCCTGGTGATCTCCTCTGCTGCTCCATCCGGTCGTTCGCTCTTAAGAAATCACTCCGTGAATCAGCTCAGCAGAGAGAGACACTGGTATTCAGTCCGGGGCTCGCCCCCTTGTCCACTTTGAATAATCTGTCTCCTCCTGCGCTCTATCTACTTCACTACGTCCTTGGTCAGCATCTACCCTTAATAAAAAGCTGTGTTGCAGTCCCTTCTACTATCAGTGCCTTGTCGTTGTGCTCCCGTACCTCGGCCCGTTCCTCGGGTTTCATTTGTTTGTGTTAGGTCCCGGTGTCGCGGTTCATTTGGCGCGTCTGAGCGGGGTGTCACATCGAGTTCAGCTCACGTCCTCATCCCCGTGCCCCGAGACCCGAACACCACTTCACTTTGGATCAGCAGGCCGCGGCGGAGCTACAGATATTCAATTTATAGGAAGACGAGGGCGAGCGAGGGAGAGGGAGGGAGGGAGAGGGAGCAGTAGAGAGAGAGAGAGAGGGAGAGAGAGAGGGGTAGAGAGGGAGAATGGATTGGATTAGCGAGCCTCTGTCCCGGGAGAGGCCGTTAAACTATTGTCAGTAATGTTTTATTCCACTGGGTTGATGTTTAGCACCGCCTAGACGCGGCGCTGGAACACCACTGTGCGTCTCCCTGTTTACTACGACCCCCGTGGCCGGGCCGTCTGAGGAATGGTGTTTTATTCATAATGAACACACTGGTTCCGAGAGCAATTTGTTGTGTCTTTATGTCCTGTGCGTAGACAAAGACAGCAGTCCTGGGTCCAGAGGCAGTACTGGTACCACAGCCACCAAACAGGTGAGACTCAGCACTCTGAGCCAATCAGAACACACACACACACACACACACACACACACACACACACACACACACACACACACACACACACACACACACACACACACACACACACACACACACACACACACACACACACACACACACACACACAGTGGTGATGGGCTTTGATTGTAATGTAGTTTCATGTTAAGATGTAAAGTGGGTGATGGGCTTTGATTGTAAGTTTGTTTCCAGGGCAGCACAGCGTCTCTGGACGGGAGCGGGGCCCGGGCGAGTGGACAGCCGGACAGAACCCAACCCAGGCCCAGTAAGATATGCGACATAGAGGGTATGAATTAGCAGGGAGTGGCTGACTGGTCTCGCAGGCGCAGCCCCGTCATATCTATCTATTTTACCAAGCATCCTTATATTTTCACTTCAATTGGTGTATTTGATATTTGAAAAGCCAGGCCAGGACTCGGATGAATGGTATTCCCATCTGCCTTTCCCTACATGAGATCCGGCACTATTGTGCCTTCAGATCAATTCCTAATTGGAAAATTGTTTTTTATCAAACGCTGGCAATTGTTGTTGGGACAATCAGCCCATCCCCGTGACGTCACAGGACGGGAACCGTAGCTAAAGCAGCAAATAGAACCTCAGGAAGCAGCGCTAGGGCCATGAGCCTGACACCTCTCTCCCGCGGGGCAGAGATGCTGGAGCTGCTGGCCCGCGCCCAGTGCTGCCGGGTGGACGACCAGCGAGGGCCTCTGACCAGGGAGCACCTGGAGCTGCCCGCCTTCCTGCTGCTGCCCGCCCAGCCCGGAGACGGAGACCCCCCCGCCCCCGACGCCCCCACCAGCAGCCCCCCCGCCAGCGGCCCCCCCACCCCTCCCCCCGACGTCACAGGGGGCCCCGGGGGGGGGGCGGAGGGGGGCGCGCCGTCGCCCCCGGAGCCGGAGCCCAAGAGCCTCAAGGAAACGTCCATCTGATGCCTCAGCGCGGGGGGCGGGGGGGGCAGGGGTCCCGGGGTGTTCCTTGGTCCTCTGTGCGTTATCTTCGGCCCCTCAATGTGTGAAGGGCAGCGGCCTGGTGGCTTTGGTCACCCTCAGAGGAAGGCTCTTGTTCCCTTTTTTATTTTTTTATGGATTTTCCCGGACTGTTCTCCTGGTCGGACAGTGGGGCAACATGGAGGGGTACCCCGTGAAAAGAAAACACTGTTTGAAACTAATGAATTGTTATTTGCTTCAATGTTAAGAGCTATGTTATGAAAAAGTGTTTCAGGTGCTAAGGAAATGTTTCTATTTAATTTGAATGGGATATATATATATATATATATATATATATATATATATATATATATATATATATATATATATATATATATATATAACCCAGAGTGGTTTGGGCTATATATATATATATAACCCAGAGTGGTTTGGGCTAGCTGCAGGGTTCCCACAGTCAAGCCCAGCTCTTCACCCCCCTGTCTTCATCTCCATGGGTCGTTGCTCGTCTAATAACCCGGGTTCTGACTCTGGGTTCTGATCTGGGTTCTGACTCTGGGTTCTGACTCTAGCTACGGTGGTCAACCTGAGGACTGGACAGACTGGGCACGGCCTCGAGGGGACTGACCAGCAGTCATTTTGTGGATATTAGTGCGTGTGTTGCACAAACAATTCTTGTTTTTTAAGAAAGATTATAAAGGCTTGATATATTTATTTTGTAAAATGTTTATTTTCTATATGATTGCGTGATGTTTGTTTGCTGTGTCGACACTTGGCCAATCCCTTTGTTAGATCTCCTGCCCCTTACTACTGTCCTCTAAAGACTGGAGATGATTCTCAGTACAGCGTTTCAGCTCCATCACGGCTCAGGTTCCTTGGTGGTGACGTTAGCCCACATTGCATATTTTCAAAATAAAAATGTTTTCTAGGCTTTGGCTTTTTATGTCCGTTTCTGTTAAAGGGGACAGTTCTGGTTCAAGAAATATATGGTTGTGTGAGCGCAATTACATAAACATTGGTGAAATGTAACATTGACTTTTAATTTGCACTTTGTCATAATGTAGATTGTTGGAGGAAAAACAGCTCAAATATGAGGCCTTCTCTCCGTATTCCTTTAGTCTTTAAGATCACGCCGTCAAAGAATGAGTCCACTACGGAGATCAGTGCAGAGCTGCTTTTGTCTGTCCCCATCTGTCCCCATTCTTTGGCTCCAAAGACCTGTTGCAAATATGTGAGAGCTTCTTTAGTCTGAGGGGGCTATGGAGGGCATTGTTTGGGTGTAATCATTAACTCAATCAAATAGAATAGCTTACAAAACAGCAGATTGAAAAACCTAACGTAGCTCCATTTCTAACATCATCTGAACCCGTCCACCTTCTGTAGAGGACCCTGACAGCTGCATCACCCTGGGGTCCGGGAGAGGCTCCAACCGCCGGACCCTGCAGCGCACAGGGGAGGCTGCTGGACGGCCCGTCGTGTCCCACTCCCCTCCCTCCTGGACAGCTACGGGACCGCCCCCCCCACAAAGCAACCAGCATAGTGGGGGACGCCAGCCACCCCTCAGCATAGTGGGGGACCCCAGCCACCCCTCAGCATAGTGGGGGACCCCAGCCACCCCTCAACATAGTGGGGGACCCCGGCCACCCCTCAGCATAGTGGGGGACCCCGGCCACCCCTCAGCATAGTGGGGGACCCCGGCCACCCCTCAGCATAGTGGGGGACCCCAGCCACCCCTCAGCATAGTGGGGGACCCCAGCCACCCCTCAGCATAGTGGGGGATCCCAGCCCCTCCAGCCTCCGGGCCGGCCCCACCAGGAAGCTCAACTCTGCCCTCCCTCCCTTCCCTCCCCTCTCCCTCCCCTCTCCCTTCTGTCCCCTCCCTCCCCTCCCTCCCTTCCCTCCCCTCTCCCTCCCCTCTCTCCCTTCCCTCCCCTCTCTCTTCTCTCCCTTCCCTCCCCTCTCCCCTCCCCTCTCTCCCTCCCTTCTCTCCCTTTCCTCCCTTCCCTCCCCTCTCTCCCTCCCTTCTCTCTCTTCCCTCCCCTCTCTCCCTCCCTTCTCTCCCTTTCCTCCCCCCTCCCTTCCCTCCCCTCTCTCCCTCCCTTCTCTCTCTTCTCTCCCCTCTCTCCCTTCCCTCCCCTCTCTCTTCTCTACCCTCCCTCCCTCCCCTCTCCCCTCTCTCCCCTCTCTCCCTCCCCTCTCTCCCTTCCCTCCCCTCCCTCCCTCCCCTCTCTCCCTCCTCTCTCTCCCTTCCCTCCCTCCCTCCCCTCTCTCCCCTCTCTCCCTTCCCTCCCCTCTCTCCCTTCCCTCCCCTCTCTCCCTTTCCTCCCCTCTCCCTTCCCTCCCTTCTCTCCCTTCCCTCCCCTCTCTCTTCTCTACCCTCTCTCCCTCCTCTCTCTCCCTTCCCTCCCCTCTCTCCCTTCCCTCCCTCCCTCCCCTCTCCTCTTCTCCCTCCCCTCTCCCTCCCTCCCCTCTCTCCCTTCCCTTCCCTCCCTCCCTCCCCTCTCTCCCTTCTCTCCCCTCCCTCCCTCCCCTCTCTCCCTTCCCTCCCCTCTCTCCCTCCTCTCTCTCCCTTCCCTCCCCTCTCTCCCTTCCCTCCCTCCCCCCCCCTCTCTCCCTTCCCTCCCTCCCTCCCCTCCCTCCCTCCCTCCCCTCTCTCCCCTCTCTCCCTTCCCTCCCTCCCCCCCCCTCTCTCCCTCCCTCCCCTCTCTCTCTCCCTCTCTCCCTTCCCTCCCTCCCCCCCCTCTCTCCCTTCTCCTCCCTTCTCTCCCTCCCTCCCTCCCCTCTCTCCCCTCTCTCCCTTCCTCCCTCCCTCCCCTCCCTCCCCTCTCTCCCTTCCCTCCCCCTCTCTCTCCCTCTCTCCCTTCCCTCCCCTCTCTCCCTCTCTCCCCTCCCTCCCCTCTCTCCCTCTCTCCCCTCTCTCCCTTCCCTCCCTTTGCCGCCACCATCTCTGGCGTTGAAACCCATAATGTTCTTCATATTGCACATTTCAATCTATTTACTTTGTAAACTATTTCATGTGTCGTTTTGTTTTGCCTTACCTTGGCACTATTCAGAATTATTTTGCACTATTCTTTGCACTATTATTTATTAGTTATTTAATTTTTGCTTAATTTTCTCCTTCTCTCCTCATGCACCGTGGGTTGAGACGAACGCTATTCGATCCCTCCGTTGGTCTGGCACATCATCTGGAGTTAACAATAAAGATGACTTGGACTTGGACTTGGATCCCCACCATGTAATAGTTTCACAAATGCCTTAAAATACATTCCTATAGACTGCATAATCTACCCACATTATATGAATCTGAGAATATATAAAAATAATATTGAATGCATAACCACATATATCCTCCATACAATATCTTAAATTGTGTTTCAGTATGACATCCAGTCACTCTCAAGACGAACACACAGAAGGGACTGAGCTCTGATTGGCTGGTCGGTGCGCTGAGCGTGTGTGTGTGAGTGTATGTGTGTGTGTGTGTGTGTGTGTGTGTGTGTGCGCGCAGTCGCTGCGTTGGTGGCAGAGTAGTGAATGGGCAGAGAGAGGGGTGTGCTCTCTGAGAGGCAGACACACCATCGGCAGGCAGAGCAGGAGCAGCACACGCAGCCTCGCCGCACAACCTCCACGCACAACCTCCACGCACAGCCTCCCCGCACAGCCTCCCCGCACAGCCTCCCCGCACAGCCTCCCCGCACAACCTCCACGCACAACCTCCACGCACAGCCTCCACGAGAGAGAGAGAGAGAGGGAGGGAGAGCAAGGTGAGTGGACTCTCCCCAATCCCTCATTATTATTAGGATGCATGCCAGCAATTCAGGTGTAGCTGGGTGGGGGGGAGGGGGGAGGGGGGGCTGGGGGACAGCATGTGTATGTCTGTCTGTCTGTCTGTCTGTCTGTCTGTCTGTCTGTCTGGACCGCGTCCGTGTGTCTCTCTCTTTCTCAGCGTTATTCTGAAGTCAGCGGTGTGGATGCTGGATGATCCCATTGTCGTGATTTATGGTTTATGATTGATATTCCATTATTCAGGAGGGTGCTGGGATGTTGTGGAGGAATTCCCTCCCTCACCACACCCTTCCCAGTGCTGTGGGATGTGTAATCACCCGCTCTGCTGTGAATATACATGGTGTGTGTGTGTGTGTGTGTGTGTGTGTGTGAGTGTGTGTGAGTGTGAGTTTGTGTGTGTGTGTGTGTGGTGGGGGATTTGGCACTCTGACTCGCTATCAGGTGAGGGACAGATTGTCTTCCTGTGCAGAGGTCGTTTGGTGAGCTGGGTAGGATGGTAGGGGTGGTAGAGAGGGTGTTGGTGGTGGTGGTGGTGGTGGATGTGGTGGTGGTGGTGGTGGTGGTGTTGGTGGAGGTGGTTGATACAGCAGCAGAGATTCCCCTCCGTGTCTCAGGACACGGTGTCCTTGTGGCGGTGGTGATAAAGACCCATGCTCCTGGGCTCCTTTGATGCCTGCGGCCAAGCAATCACTGCCGGGGTGTGGGTGGATGGATGTGTGTCGTGTGGGTGGGTGTGTCAGTGTGTGGGTGTGTGTGAGTGTATGTGTGTATGTAGGGGGAGGGGTGTTGTGTGTGTGTTTGTGTGCGTGTGTGTCTGGGTTTCTGATTTATATCTTTGCGTAGTGTATAGGGGTGTGTGTATTTTTGTGTTTGCTTGTGTATATGGGGACACACACACACACACACACACACACACACACACACACACACACACACACACACACACACACACACAGTTATTCTGAGTTTGCAGCAGGTCATTTACAGCTGGAGCAGCCTGCTCACTTGAACTGGGCTGAAAGTGATTCAATGTGATCACGTAGTACTTTTTATTTAATTCATCCACCAGCTCAACCCAGATAGTCACTGGTTTATTATCTGTAAAGTTTAATGTTTGCATATGTTTAGTGCCTTACTATTGGTATAGTGTATAGTTTAATAGTCAGGCATTCTCTCACACACACACACACACACACACACACACACACACACACACACACACACACACACACACACCCACACCCCCCCCCCCCCCCCCCCCAAAGTGAAGTGTCTTATCTCGCTTTAAGCCAGATGGGAGCAAGTTAATTACAGCTGTGACCCAATTGTTGAAGGATTTACTTAAAAAAACTTTCAGTCTCGTTAATTCCCCGCTACGAACATGAGCAGGCTCCCTACGTTAAAGCCAGCGCTGTTAAGGTTAACTAGCTCTTAAACGGCTGCATTAGGGGGGCTGCGTGGGGCTGCCTCATGTTGGCGACCCCCAGGGCACTGGCAGAGGAGCTGGAGGGGCCCAATAAGGAAAGGGAAACGCATTTGTACTCCTTGTACTGAATTTATGTCGACCAGTCTTGTAGAAAGGGGTCTTGCATGCTTCTTACGGTTTGTGTATGTGTGTGTGCATGTGTGCGCGTGTGTGTAGCCTGGGGTAATGCATTAGACCACAGCGTTGTGTGTTTTTATTCATACATATATAATAAACTATAATATATTTTTTTTTACATTCAAAGATTCCCTCGCATCAACGTGTATTCCCCGGGCTCCCTTGCACTTTACTCCCCCGGTGAAGATGGGCTCTTCTAACCCGAACAAAAGACATGCACTTAAATCTTCTTTCTTTGTGTCTACAAAACATACCCAAAGTAAGAGGAGCAAAGCAGGGACGGGGTTAAGGCCGAGAGACGGGTGAGCCCTCATCACATCGCTGTTATCTTTGGGCCATCTCTCAGTGAGCCATCACCCATCATGGGAGCATTTGATTAGGATCTCTGCAGAATCATAACCAACGCATTGTAAGAGGCCAATAGAGGTTTTCCACCAAGAGAAACCAACACCCTCCAAGTGTCTTCTGTGTTGCGGCCCAGCTGGGCCCAAACGTTGCATGCACGCCTGCTGTGCTGTTTGTTTCACTCTATAGCATCGACCACCGCCTGGGGGAGGGTTCAAACCGCCAGCGTGTCAATTATAAGCAAAAATGGAGGAGACACGTCCAAATAAGGTCAGCGGACCTGACGCGGTCCACAGATCACCCTGCGGGCTCGTCTCGCTGCACAGAGGTAATGATAAACGCTGGCGTGAGCTGTCAGCCCCATCGACTGCGTGTTTATCCCTCGGCGCGTTGTTGTCCTTAATGAGGCTGATCGAGAGGGGAGTCGCGCCGTGCACAGCGCTCCACCGGCCTAACAGGAACCCTGCACATGCAGCAGGCGCTTGTTGTGTTGTTGTGTTTCCGTACTCGTACTCGCCACGTCAATGCTAATCAGAGGGAAACTAAGAGTATGACGAGGCATGCAGGAATACATCGGTGGATGAGACATTTGCGATAATATTTTAATCAACAATAACGATCATAATCCACATGCATAGTTCTTATTGAGTCTATTGTGATTGATAAGAAAAAACATCTGTGGCAGTGTTACAAATGAGATGCTTATATTTGAGTCTATTTTCCACGGCACCGCAGCTGGGGCTGGTCTGACTCACTCACTTCATACCGAGGACGCTAATCCCTTAAAGACACAGCGAAATTGCTTAATTGAAAGGCATGCTATTAAAGAAGTAAAGCAGATTGGGACAGGCAAGATGCATCATCCCAAACAACCCAGCACACGTAGAAAGGGGACGATTGGGGTACAGCATGAGGGTGGGGCTCACTCTACCCTTTCAAAACTCCAATGGTGTTGGTTCATCCTTTTGAAATTTGATTAGGCTCCTCTTAAAAAGCCACCGTTATTGTGACAGCTCGACTGGTTCCTTCCTGCTCTGCCCCCACCTGTTCGCCGAATGCGAACTAATGCGGAACTATAGCCTTATCGTGCTGTGACGTTATGGAGAGAGATAAACTATCTTGGTGGATCATTGCATGGCATTGTTTCCTCAGTCGATGTGAACACATAATCATTCAGTTATGTGGAGGTTGTTTGGTTGCCCCAGGCAAAGATGATTCGGTCCAGTTTATGCGTTATGTTTCTCCTGCCATCCCTGGAGTCAAAGCAGGCACGCACACACACACAGGCTCGCACATGCACACACTGCACGACCGTTCGCATGGACGCGCGCGTAAACACACGCACACGCGCACACACACACACACACACACACACACACACACACACACACACACACACACACACACACACACACACACACACACACACACACACACACACACACACACACACACACACACACACACACACACACACACACACACACACACACAGCATGCGTAGACTGCATTCCAAGACAGACAAAGTGCAGGAAAGTTGACCACACACAAATTGTCTCAGGGCCTTTAATCAGTAAATTATATTATGAACCGACGATCACACTTAAAACCATAGACAGATGTCTATGCTTAAAACGGTCATGCCAGCCTGCCACCAAAAACGGAAACGATCTCCGCCTTTCCTCGGACAGAGTCGCCCCCTGGTGGGGTGCGTGTGTTACAGATATTTGAGCGTCCTACAGCGGAGGTTCAGAACGCCTCGCAGAGCAACGTTTCAATCGGTCAGACGGGTAATCACCGTGGGCGCTGTACTGGCGCTTCTTAGAACATGACACGTCTCGTGACAAATAAAGCATTCATCACTCACACGGCTGTCAACATGTTTTCTCCCCAATCCACCCACCCACCCAACCCCACCATCACCTCCCTCCCCCGCCAATCGCAGGGAGACCAGGCGCACCTTTGCAAGGATCAATCCAGAGGACGTCGTCCATCTTCCACTTCGTTGCCAGCGCCAGATCGCTCTTGGAATCACTCCCTTTTTTAACTCCATTCTAACGCCATGGAGCAGAAAATAAACGAGGTACGTGACAGAAACGTCTTTGCAGACCTATGATCTCTCCATTTCTCTCTCTCTCTCTCGCTCTCTCGCTCTCGCTCTCTGTCCCTCTCCCTCTTCAATGTCTGTATATTTAAATAAAATCAATTAAGGCCGGTATCACAATTCCAACCACTACCTCCTCTTCCTCCTCCCCCCCCTCCTCCCTCTCTCCCTCGCTCTCTCCCTCCCTGTCTCCCCCCCCCCCTCAGCAGACTCCCACCAACACATCGCCTCAGAAGCACATGAAGAACCGCTCCAAGTCCACGGACGAGCTCCAGCACCCCCGCAGGGTGAGTGGGTCTCACATCAACGCTCTGTTTCATCATGTGCTCCGAGAAGACAACCCTCCCCATCTACCCCCCCCCCGCGGCTGACTCTGTCCTCCCCCCCCCCTCCTTTTAGGCTTTCTCCTCACAGAAGTCCCTGCCAGGGAGACCAGAGCTGGAGCATGTCAAGGTGAGTGTGTGTGTGTGTGTGTGTGTGTGTGTGTGTGTGTGTGTGTGTGTGTGTGTGTGTGTGTGTGTGTGTGTGTGTGTGTGTGTGTGTGTGTGTGTGTGTGAGTGCCGTTTCTTTCCAATGAATGAAGGAGCTTGACACCATGCCAGCATGTGGCGGCCATCTTCCCTCCTCAGACCGCCGTCCAGTAATATCTAGCCCCTACCGTAGAGCCCGGCCCCCCGCTCTCCCCCAGGGGCCGCTCTCAGAGCGGATCAGGGCCCGCTCCTGGCGTAGCTCCTGGCGTAGCTCCTGACGTAGCTCCTGACGTAGCTCCTGGCGTAGCTCCTGAAGTAGCTCCTGGCGTAGCTCCAACGTAGCTCCTGGCGTAGCTCCTGGCGTAGCTCCTGACGTAGCTCCTGACGTAGCTCCTGACGTAGCTCCTGGCGTAGCTCCTGACGTAGCTCCTGGCGTAGCTCCTGACGTAGCTCCTGGCGTAGCTCCTGACGTAGCGCTGCACGGGCAGCAGGCCGGTGAAGCAGACTCATATTAAAGTGATGGCCAACGCTCGAGGGTCCTGCCGTGACCGCTCTGGCAGAGAGGTTTACATATATACTCCCCCCTACCCCATTGCCCCCTTACTGTGGGTAAGGACTAAACCACTCTGGGTACAACCCGGGGGTGGTGCGCCCCCCCCCCCCCGCTGAGCAGAGGTCACCTACCAACGTCGAAGTTATCAACAGTGATTAGATAGGAGTTGTTCTTTTATCAAATCGTATCTGGTGGATAGCCGTTGGGACCTTTGTTGCTCATGTTGGGCTCGTGAGCATTCGGTCGGACCTGATACAGAATGAGGGGTCCCCTTAGTGGAACAATAATACAAACCATTTCAGCATTATTGACCAATCAGGAGCAGGTAGACCAGCGGTTTCTAATGCGTGCTGCTTCCTGTTGTGTTTGCAGGAGGGCCCCGATGACACGGAGTCCCCCACCTCCTCCACCGAGGAGCTGAAGGAGGAGCAGGAGTGACTTCCCCCCGCCCTCCCCCTCCTCCTCCACCATCACCCCCTCCTCCTCTTCCTCCTCCTCCTCCTCCTCCCCACCCGCTCGCCCCCCTCCCCTAACCCTCCCAGACGCCTGTTGTGGGACGGATGACTGCTGTCCCCCCCACACCCCCATGACGTCATCTCACAACACACACACACACACACACCAAGGCGCTCTACCCAGAGACAGCTGTAGCGACCTGATCCAGAACACACACACGAACACGAACACACACACACACACACACACACACACACACACACACACACACACACACACACACACACACACACACACACACACACACACACACACCAGACGACCATACACGCATGCACACAAGCACACACATGAAGACGATCATTAGATGTGCCATGATTATGGATGTGCATTGTGATTTCATCGTCTGGGGCAAAGTGAATGTGAAATGACAATAAAGATGTGTTGGTTGAGTGTGAAGGCCTCACTCCTCTCCACACCTCCTGTCACTGGCGTGTCCTCGAACCGACTTCCTGTTCCACTCTGCCTCCTCCATGGCATCCTTGTGTTTTTAGATAAGATAAGATAAGAAAGAGCTTTATTCATCCCGAAGGAAATATTTTTGCCAAAAATGTCAAAACATAAGAATAAAAAAGATTGATGATTAGAATGTGTGCAATGAGTAATGAGAAACACTTTGCCAGAAACAGACGCACGGTATCATTCATATCATTGATGTTGGACTGGAAATGTCTGTTGTATGGAAAATGTATGTATGTACAGTATATATATGTGTGTGTGTATGTGTGCAGTCCCGTCAAGTTAAAAGCAACACAGTTGTCTCTCAAAGCAAGACCTTGAACCAGTCAGGCAACAAGGCAGCCTTTCAAATGACAGAGTACATCCCAGCCGGCCCACTGCTGGTTTATATTCCACTTACTGGTGCAAGGTTGGGGGACGTTTGGCCTCTCTCTGGGACGGTTACGGACTGATTCGCAGGAAGAGCGCCGGCTGCATGGCATCTGTCACACTCTGATTGGCAGAGGGGGAGAGTTTCACCCACTGGTTGGTAGCCTGGTTTAACCCCAGGCCGCCTGGTGGGGGCGCCAGACGAAGTAGAGCACAGAGCCCCCTCCTCTCTTCGCTCTAGCTAACATCTTGGGAGGGCTTATCGGCAGGAAGGGCTTTTACCACCGACGTTGGTTCATAGCCAGATTGTCACTTACTGCTGCGCGCGTGTGTGGTTTTGTGTGTGTGTGTGTGTGTGTGCGTGTGCGTGTGCGTGCGTGTGTGTGAGAGTGACAGGGAGAGTGGTAGAGAGGGGGAGAGTGGGTGATTGTTTGTGTGAGATAGAGCGCAAGAGAGCGAGGAAGAGAGAGACAGTTAGTGAGGTTACCATTGAGTGAGCATATGCGTGTCAGTGGGTCTATCTCCTTTCAAATTATTCCAAGAACACTCTCTCTCTCTCTCTCTCTCTCTCTCTCTCTCTCTCTCTCTCTCTCTCTCTCTCTCTCTCTCTCTCTCTCTCCCCCCCTTCGTTTAATAGCATGCTTAATTTCTCCTCCAGCTTCCCCAATAACACATTTATATAAACTCCCCCCCCCTCCCCCGAGTCGTCCCTCCTGCCCCCCCCCCCCCCCCCCTGCTGGGTCCGCCTGAGTTCGTGCGTTGCTCCGCTGCTCCCGAGGATTTCAGAATAAAAGCCTCACATCAGCAAATTCTTTGTACTTTGTTTAGAAAAAAACGCAGATATGACAGAAATGACTGAATAATAAAACCATAATTATTAACAATAACCCCATTTAATCGACAACAACGGCCCTGATAACTGAGCTGAGGTCGTGAGTGTTAGTGTGTGTTTAATCATGGGTCAGTGCGTGGATGGTTTGAGTTTTTTTATCTATAAAAATGGTTTTATAATCATAAAAATTATTCAAATGTAATACATTTGAATAATATTAATAATAATAATTTCCTCGATAATTTGAACAAATAATATCAATGGGAAGCGTAATGGCCGTTCCTCAGTTGACCACTAGATGTCAGATTTATTTTTCCCTGAATCAGAGGACCCTGGCTGGTCAACGGGTTCAGGCAGCCATCCTAAATCAAAATGAGATAGAAAGAGCTGACTAAATAAACCACTTAAAAAATATCTGGTTGAACCGAACCACCTTTTAAATATTATTTTAGCCGAACTGGTTGAACCCTGAGCAGAATGCAGAATGTGAAGTAAGGTTACTGGTCTGGCTGTATATTACCCAGTGTTACTGGTTAACACTAAGTTACCACCAAGTTAATCAGCAAGAGGAGAGGAGTTTCTCTGTAAAGCTCTTATAATAAAGTTCACACGCTTTATTTAATGCCTGCCACCAACACACTCCGTTCAGGGGTCCGTGGTTCACACCTCCAATAACAAGGTAAGCTTCATCGATGATATTGACTGAAAGATAAACTAAATCAACCAGATATACTATTCAATGAGTACCTCGATCATTTTCAAGTCTTACATCTTTAATGTGCAATGTTTCATGACATTATTTTTGTTGAATAATTTATTGTATATTTAATGCTTGCCAGGACTCATATAGTTTAGGATCTATTCACAAAACAGCTGTCATGAATTGACAGCAATCCCCCATGGTTAGGGTTAGGGTTAGGGTTAGGGTTAGCAACCCAGGATCTGCTTTAACCATAAAACTGCATGCAGTGACAATCATTTTGTGTGAAATATATGCATGAGTTTAATCGCACACACACTCACACACACGCACACACACACACACACACACACACACACACACACACACACACACACACACACACACACACACACACACACACACACACACACACACACACACACACACACTCACACTCACAACCCACTACTTTAACATCACAATGGCGTGGACAATTCAGATGATGTGGTCAAAGTAATTACAGTAATAAGGCTACTGTAATTACTAAACCTTCCATCCAAACCGCTGCCTTTAAGATCAAGGGTCTTCCTCCTGGATCCCTGTGCTATACTAAAGTACTAAAATATATATACTAAATATACTATATATACTGTGCTATACTAAAGTACATAATAGCAGAGCCAGGAAACATAACAGAAAATAGCAAGGAAGCGAGATGTAGAAAAAAAAAAAGGCAAATGTTTGGAGTTGATCAGATTTCTATAACCCGCGATGAATGGCTCGATCCAGCCTGCAGCTGCATCAGGAAATTGAGGGCAGAAACTGTTTAACGCGGATGTTGAGGTTTCCTTTATTCCCTCTGATAAGGCGTTCATTTGACGGTGCAGTTTAAGGCGCAGTGCTCTGAGACGATATGTTTCATGTTTTGTGTTTTTCTTCTTGGACGACAGCCAAACAGTTGACCTGCAAATCCAAGGACACCTGGCAGAGAATAAACAACAGAGCGCTGCAGCTCCTCATAAGCGATAAACTCGGTGGCGCGATGAAAATACTCTTTATCAGAAGTGCAAAAGTGTCTCGCTAAAAGACATGCGGTTTGAACTCATTTGACTTGTTTTGTCCTCACCCTGCAGGTGGCTGATACACTCCATTCATCGCCTTTCTCTCTGCAGCAATCGACTCAAGCCGCCCCCCCACCAACCCCACAGGAGCCCCATAGCACCCATAGCGATGTTATCCCGGCACATCATCTTACTGCCCTCCGTGGGGAGCCTCGAAGGCCTACCCAACTCCCCTGGTAAACTAGACTCCAGGCTCCGCCTCCTACGACTGAGATGCGTCCTAGGACGCATCTCAGTCGTCCAAAGCGTCTGCGTTTGTAATGAAGGTGTGCGTTCAAATCTGAAAAGAAGGTTTTTATGAAATTAGTCTATTGTCCCTCCTGGCTCCTTCACCAAGCTCACAGTCGGTTTATAGCTGACTGTGAGATGTATATACTGTATATTTAGACATTTATCCTCATTATTATATTACATTTACTAGACATTCAGTCGGTGAGTCCTGGAGATCTCTGTGGTACTTTAACTTCCCAACTTTCCCGGGGCTAAGGTCCGCCCCCCCAGAGCCCCCAGTCCCAGCAGAGAGGGCCCTGTGCACTGCTAGGAGAGAGAGAGAGAGGGCCCCGTGCACTGCTAGCAGAGAGAGAGAGGGCCCAGTGCACTGCTAGGAGAGAGGGCCCCGTGCACTGCTAGCAGAGAGGGCCCGATGCACTGCTAGCAGAGAGGGAGAGGGCCCCGTGCACTGCTAGGAGAGAGAGAGAGAGAGAGGGCCCCGTGCACTGCTAGCAGAGAGGGCCCCGTGCACTGCTAGCAGAGAGGGCCCCGTGCACTGCTAGGAGAGAGAGAGAGAGGGCCCCGTGCACTGCTAGGAGAGAGAGAGAGAGAGAGGGCCCCGTGCACTGCTAGGAGAGAGGGAGGGCCCCGTGCACTGCCAGGAGAGAGAGAGAGAGGGCCCCGTGCACTGCTAGGAGAGAGAGAGATGAGAGAGAGGGCCCCGTGCACTGCTAGGAGAGGAGAGGAGAGAGGGCCCCGTGCACTGCTAGGAGAGAGAGAGAGAGAGAGGGCCCCGTGCACTGCTAGGAGAGAGGGAGGGCCCCGTGCACTGCTAGGAGAGAGGGCCCCGTGC
>NC_079421.1:22942395-22969895 GCF_026213295.1 Gadus chalcogrammus | reverse complement strand
CCTGGAGAAGGCTCTGTCACCTAGGCTGTGGAGTTGAGACCAGCTGAGGAGGATCTGAGGGCCCGGGGGGGTTGGTAGAGGGAGAGGAGATCAGAGAGATATGGGGGGGCCATATGGTGGAGAGCTTTGTAGGTGAGGACCAGGAGTTTGTAGTGGATCCGATGTGAGATGGGGGAGCCAGTGGAGATTCTTGAGAACTGGGGTGATGTGGTGCCACGCTTTAGTATGAGTGAGGAGACAGGCTGCTGCATTCTGGACCAGTTGGAGTCTGTTGATGGAGGTGGTGGAGATGCCGGCGAGGAGTGAATTGCAATAATCAAGGCGGGAGGAGATGAAGGCATGGATGAGTCTCTCTGCAGCGTGAGGTGTGAGGGAGGATCTGATCTTTGCAATATTACGGAGGTGATAGAAGGAGGTTTTGACAGTGTGGCGGATGTGGGGTTCAAGGGAGAGGGTGGAATCAAAGATTACGCCAAGTGTTATATAGACTTGTATAGACTTGTGTTCCTAATATGCATGCGTCCCCCCGTTAATATACATTGCATGGACTGTATTATGCGTTACGTGTTTAGTTTGCGTGTGTTTAAACAGATGGACGCACACACGTGCGCCCGCTTTCATAAATTATTTTACACATCCACACACGCGCGCCCGCATTCATTCATTCTTTTTAACACTCACTCGCGGTAAAACAATGTTTTTTCACGATCAAATACTCATCAACCCTAAAAGTTATTGGCTTGTACACGGTGTCAAGAAAATATCTGTTTGCTATACAGTGTTTGCAGATGCATTGATTTAAAAGTACAACTTATTACCGCTGTATCAGCTGTAATTTACCAAGAATGTGTGGCTAGGTAGATGAGAGAAGCAAAGTGTATGCGTGAGGTGCACAAGCAACATTATGCATGCGCCCTTAAAATAGCATCTGAACAACACTGACTTTAAACCAGGTATTTCCTGGTTTGTGGCGCAATTGTTTTCTGAAACTGCAAAATAGCACCAGGGAACGTTTGCGCCAGAACACGCCTCCTCCTTTCGCCGAACCGCCCCTTGGGGCGCAAGATCGCTCCCTGATTTTCCGACGCGTGGCGTTGGAGGGAAAAGAACGCCCGGCGCCTTGCAAACTAGCACGACACATGCGTCAGTGTAGAAAGTCAATTGCGCCGGATGCAAGATAGGGCTCTGAGTGTGTATGTTGTGTTTCTGTGTGCTTGTGTGTGTCTAGACATGTTTGTGGCCTTGGGTTGTGTTTACCATTGTGTGTCGGTGTGTGCATACGTGCTGATGCATTTGTCTGTGTGTATGTTTGTGTTTTTGTTTGTCTGTGTGTATGTATGTGTGTGTCTGTTTACCGGTCTATGTTGTGTTTACCTTTCTGTGTGCATGTGTGGGCATATGTGCTCCTGTGTTTGGGTGTGTGCGTGTGTGTGTTTACCTGCAGCTCTGTTTCTCTCTTGTTTGTATGCAAGGACAGAAGCACCCTGAGTCTGATAGAAATAGATGTCATATAAACACGCCAGAGGCTGGTTGGAGGTTAAAGGTTCAGAGGGTCAATGGATCCACCGACCTCATGCATTCCCATCAGCACTGCCCCTCGCTCTGGATCAGGGCGGGGTTACCCTTCCTGAGCACACTGCGGGGTTCTGACCTGTCTGCTGAACAGGGGTCCCTCCTCGCCTCGCAGTCTGTGGCCATTAGGGCTCAGTCTGTGGCCATTAGGGCTCAGTCTGTGGCCATTAGGGCTCAGTCTGTGGCCATTAGGGCTCAGTCTGTGGCCATTAGGGCTCAGTCTGTGGCCATTAGGGCTCAGATGGTTTACTGGATGGGTTAGGGTTAGGGTTAGGGTTAGGGTTAGGGTTAACCCTAACCCTAACCCTTCATGAGCACACTGTGGGGTTCTGACCTGTCTGCTGAACAGGGGTCCCTCCTCGCCTCGCAGTCTGTGGCCATTAGGGCTCAGTCTGTGGCCATTAGGGCTCAGTCTGTGGCCATTAGGGCTCAGATGGTTTACTGGATGCATCCCCGCCGGCCCCGTCTTCACAGGAGGACGGTGACGTCGTAGGGCATTGTGGGTAATTACACCTCTGCATCCCCGCCGCCCCGTCTTCACAGGAGGACGGTGACGTCGTAGGGCATTGTGGGTAATTACACCTCTGCCGTCCTCTGCTGACGACTCAGGCGTCTGCATGCGTCCAAAACACTGTGGGGAGAAGATAAAAGGACTAAAGAAAGTGTTTGTGTGGGTGTGTGCGTGTGTATGTGTGTGTGTGTTTGTGTGTGTGTTTGTGTGTATGTGTCTGTTTGTGTGTGGGGATGGATCCATCTCCCAGGTTCTTGTCTTCCTAGACTACTGGTGGGGTTGGGGCGTGGGGGGGAGGAGGCTAAGCTGCATCCACTTCAACTTTTAATTGCTGTCATCTCTCATTTCCATAAAAGAATCTGATGCCTTTCGAGATGTGAGGGGTCGCGTTCTATCGTCACGTGCGTCGCACATCCCCGTTCTCAGTGCGGCCGACCTTTGCCAAAGCTCACTGGCAATTAAATAATAATTCAAAGGACTGTGTGTGTGTCTGTGTGCCTGTGTGTGTGTGTCTTTGTGTGTGTGAGTGCGAGTGTAAGCAGGTGCGCACATGTGGTTGTGCATTTCTAATCCTACTGTCATAGCCTAGAGCTATCATTTTGCTGTAGCTGCTCACTGGGGGTACACACACACACACACACGCATGCACATGTGCACACACACATATAGTCACACACATGCGCACACACATGCGCACTCACACACGCGCACACACACACGCGCACACACACACACACACACACACACACACACACACACACACACACACACACACACACACACACACACACACACACACACACACAAACACACACATATTTGTCATTTACTTTGTTCCGTACAGCGTTGTCACTCACATATTTTCCATATTTTAAGGCATTGTTGTAATGACATCGTGGGTCTCTCCTCTCCCAGGGTCCTAATGACATCGTGGGTCTCTCCTCTCCCAGGGTCCTAATGACATCGTGGGTCTCTCCTCTCCCAGGGTCCTAATGACATCGTGGGTCTCTCCTCTCCCAGGGTCCTAATGACATCGTGGGTCTCTCCTCTCCCAGGGTCCTAATGACATCGTGGGTCTCTCCTCTCCCAGGGTCCTAATGACATCGTTGGTCTCTCCTCTCCAGTGCTGTAATGACATCGTGGGTCTCTCCTCTCCCAGGCTCCTAATGACATCGTGGGTCTCTCCTCTCCAGTGCTGTAATGACATCGTGGGTCTCTCCTCTCCAGTGCTGTAATGACATCGTGGGTCTCTCCCCTCCAGTGCTGGAAGTGGGTGCGGCGGTCCCCATCGTCATGGGCGCCAACATCGGAACCTCGGTAACCAACACCATCGTAGCCATGATGCAAGCGGCAGAGAGGAGCCAGTTCCAAAGGTATGGAGCGCCTCGTGTTGAGGGGGAGGGATGGGCTGGGAGGGAGGGAGGGGAGGGAGGGAGGGAAGAGGGGAGGGGAGTGGGAAGCGTCAAAGGAACCGGTGAGTGACGCACGCTACAAAAGAGGAGTGGGGCGGTTTGAAAAAGGGGAGGGAATCCTGAGACACAGAAAGATCAAGAGTGATGTGAAAGAGAGTGAGAGAGTGAAAGAGTCTGAAAGCGAGGGGGAGAGGAGGAGGAGGAGGAGGAGGGGGAGGAAGAGGAGGAGGAGGAGGGGGGAGGAGGAGGAGGAAGGGGAGGAAGAGGAGGAGGAAGAGGAGGAGGTGGAGGGGGAGGAGGGAGGAGGAGGGGGAGGAGGAGGAGGAGGAGGAGGAAGAGGAGGAGGAGGATGGAGGAAGAGGAGGAGGAAGAGGAGGAGGAGTAGGAAGAGGAGGAGGAAGGAGGAGGAGGAGAGGAGGAGGGGGGAGGAGGAAGAGGAGGAGGAAGAGGAGGAGAAAGAGGAGGAGGAGGAGGAGGAGGAGAAAGAGGAGGAGGAGGAGGAAGAGGAGAAAGAGGAGGAAGAGGAAGATGAGGAGGAGGGGGTGGATGATGGAGGAGGAGGAGGAAGAGGAGGAGGAGGAGGAAGAGGAGGAGGAAGAGGAGGAAGAGGATGGAGGAAGAGGAGGAGGAAGAGGAGGAGGAGGAGGAGGAGGAGGGAGGAGGAGGAGGAGGAAGAGGGAGGAGAAGGAGGAAGAGGAGGAGAGAGGAGGAGGAGGAGGAGGAGGAGGAGGAGGAAGAGGAGAAGGAGGAGGAAGAGGAAGAGGAGGAGGAAAAGGGGGGCCTTGCAGCTGCCACTTTGCATTAGTTCTGATTTTACAGCACAATTACTGCCGCGACTCAACATGCTGACAACAACGGCGTCAAATCGTATCCATTCTGTCCCGTGAGCTCATTGATGTGAGACGCATCCATCAGACAGCAGATTGCCTAGTCGGGCTCTGATAAGGCTTTACTTTCGCCCTCATCTGATGTAAATTACCCTGATAACAGACACGCGATGATGCAAGGACTACAACAATGTTATTGCAAGCCCCACAAAGGTGGGTTAGGGTGAAGTTCAAGTGCTGGCATTACAGTGAGCGAGCCTCGACCGCCCCTCGCTGTCTTCAAGGGCCAGCCAACCCAGAATCGTTTTCTTTTTAAATCAATTTTAGAAAAAATAAATAATAATAATCTTTTTTTTCCATAAAAGTCTTACCAAGTAATTCATTTCTGAAAAAAACCATAAAAAACCCCATAAAAAATCGGTCTTATAATCTGAGAGCAATCTAGGCCATTTAGTCGCTGTTATTAAAATATGAGGGTCAGTCCGAGTAGGCGGTTGTTGAGTGGGCGCTAAACCATTCAGCTGCCGGGCCCCTGAGGCTCTGCTGGCCCCTGAGGCTCTGCTGGGCCCCTGAGGCTCTGCTGGCCCCTGAGGCTCTGCTGGGTCCTGAGGCTCTGCTGGGCCCTGAGGCTCTGCTGGGCCCTGAGGCTCTGCCGGGCCCCTTAGGCTCTGCTGGCCCCTGAGGCTCTGCTGGGTCCTGAGGCTCTGCTGGGCCCTGAGGCGCTGCTGGGCCCTGAGGCTCTGCTGGGCCCTGAGGCGCTGCTGGGCCCCTGAGGCGCTGCTGGGCCCCTGAGGCTCTGCTGGGCCCCTGAGGCTCTGCTGGGTCCTAAGGCTCTGCTGGGTCCTGAGGCTCTGCTGGCCCCTGAGGCTCTGCTGGGCCCTGAGGCTCTGCTGGGCCCTGAGGCGCTGCTGGGTCCTGAGGCGCTGCTGGGTCCTGAGGCTCTGCTGGGTCCAGAGGCTCTGCCGGGGCCCCTGAGGCGCTGCTGGCCCCTGAGCAGCTGCGCCCAATCTGAAGGCACAGCTCACATTGCCTCACCTTGGCTCAGGGCCCCCCCCCCCTGGTTTGGGGGTCTCCACTCTGCTCCCTTCAACACGGCCCTCTGCCCCCCAGGGCGTTCGCCGGGGCCACGGTCCACGACTGCTTCAACTGGCTGTCGGTGCTGGTGCTGCTGCCCCTGGAGGTGCTGACGGGCGCCATGGCCCGGCTGTCCCTCCTGCTGGTCTCCAGCTTCCACCTCCAGAGTGGGAAGGACGCCCCCGAGCTGCTGAAGGTCCTCACCCAGCCAGTCACCGAGCTCATCATACAGGTACCAGACTGGTCCTCAGCCAGTCACCATCATACAGGTACCAGACTGGTCCTCATCCAGTCACCGAGCTCATCATACAGGTACCAGACTGGTCCTCAGCCAGTCCCCATCATACAGGTACCAGACTGGCCCCCAGCCAGTCACCGGGCTCATCATCTTTAACCGCTGGTTAAAGTAGGGGTACCGCTGGTTAAAGCAGGGTACCGCTGGTTAAAGCATGGTTAAAGCAGGAGTATTTTTTGTGTGGCATGATGTATTGTATTTGTTGCAGTGGCAGACCTGTAGAGAGTCGATAATGAGCCCATAATGAACCCGCTGTGCCTCCCTGGGTCCCTGCGCTCTGCTCATTACGCATTACTCCATATAATAAACACATCGATTCCTATTTTCATGGGATTATACACTAATTGAAACATACTTATGAACATGACATTCAATTCCTGCCAAGAGCGTTCCGGTAGACGCCACCAATTTCTACACACTCAAGCTTTAATGGTTTTACATTTAGTGGGATTTAAATAGTATAATTAGGTAGTACACTATTATAATGGAGCCTTTTAAAAAAAATTGGCCTTTTAAAACGTTAATAGGAGCATGCCGTAGGGTTGGTAAAAAGAATGGTGACGGTTTTCCTGTGCAGAATTCCCTATTGCCTCAGAATGGCAGAGCGTATTCGTCAGTCGGGATCAGAACCAGGCGTCTCTTCGCTCTGAGTACCCTGGTGTTGGGGGCTGAAGCCTACATATGGCAGCCTAATGAGACTCAACCTATCCCGTCTCTGTGCCCCAGCTTGACAAAGCTGTCATCACAGGACTGGCCATGCGGGAGGAAAGCCTGAGGAACCACAGCCTGGTGAGAAGGCTGTGCCCTGCGCCTGATGTTGCGGTAAGACGCCCGTCCAACCATGTTTCCGTGGTCACGGTCATACTCAGGGTAGCTCGGTCCTAAGGGGAACGGAGCTGGATGACTGAATGATGGATGATTCACAAACACACATTCTCTTAGCATTCATGGGTTATTCAGGAAATGGCTTGTTTCTTTTACTCCTTCGTTCTTTCTTTCTGTCGTTCTTTCTTTAATTCGTTCATTCGTTTGACTGTTTGTTTGTCCGTCTGATCGTCTGTTCCTCCTTTGGTTCTCCCTCTCGTTCCCAGTCTGTTGGGGTCGCTGGCTCATTGGTCAACTGTAGCTCTGGCCTGCCTTGTCTTGGGGGGGTCCTCACGAATCTGACGGTGGAAGTTACTCTACAGAGATGTAAGCTCCAGTTTCAATACATGCGGTTAGAAAATGTGAAAAAATAAACGTTTGCTTTGTTGTATTTTTTTCTTTTCATTTTGAAGATAATTTCATTCAATTACCCCCCGCTGACGGTAGAGAGATGTGCGAGGTGTGTGTGTGTGTTTGTGTGTGTGTGTGTGTAATACACAGTTTGTGTGTGTGTGTGCGTGGGTGTCTGTGTGTGCCTGTGTGTGTGTGTGTGTGCGTGAGTGTGCACGTGTGAAGGTGTGCGCATGCGTTTGTGTGTGTCTGTGGACCACATGTGTGCTGATGATGTAACCCAGGCCCTGGCCTGCTCCCAGGCGGGCACCTGTTTGCGTCCACCCAGCTGTCGGACCTGGCGGTGGGGCTGATCCTGCTGGCGGCCTCCCTGGCCGGGCTGTGTGGCTGCCTGCTGCTGCTGGTTAAGCTGCTCAACTCTCTGCTAGAGGGCCAGGTGGCCAAGGTCATCCAGAAGGTCATCAACACCGGTGGGCTGATATAGTGTTGGATGTCCCAAAACAAACCCATTGAGTGATTGTGTTCTGCAGGGGGGGGCGTTTGAGGTTTGCCCGGGGTGCTTGGAACATTTCCCAAACTGTCTCTTAATTATTTGTATTTAATATCATCCCTGTCCTCAATCTGACCCTGGAGGGTTTTCCCTCTCTACCCGTCCGTCCGTAGATCTGCCCTACCCGTTCGGCTGGCTGGGGGGATATTTGGCCATGGTGGTCGGGGCTGGGATGACCTTCCTGGTTCAGAGCAGCTCAGTCTTCACCTCCGCCTTGACCCCTCTGATCGGTGAGTTGACCTGTTAGTAACCTAACATCTCAGTGGAACGTTTGACAGTGAAGAAGATGTGCGTCAACGCAGGACTAAGAAAGGGACCAGCCAGCCTGCTCTGCCAGCGTGGGTTGTTGTCATGCAGCTTAAACGGACGAGGGAGACATGATGAAACCCGTCTGCAATATGACGTCTTCTGACATACTAACTCTACATTTATGTTCTGGACCCGGGGAGAAACACTGACACACAAAGGTCTAAGAAGACGCTATTGTTCTACGTCTACATTTATGTTCTGGACCCGGGGAGAAACACTGACACACAAAGGTCTAAGAAGACGCTATTGTTCTCGCTGGTTTCCCTCTCATTGTCCATTATACTATTGAAATGTCCCTAAGATGTATCAACCATATTGTTTCACTTCTTATGACAAATTTACTTATTGTAAGTCGCTTTGGAAAAAAGCGTCTGCTTACTGCCCAAAAAGTAAATAAAAAATGTTAACAACACCGAATACAGACAAACACATCTAAAGCATTCACGCTGTCCATCACAAACTGTGGACCCATGTGTCAAACCGATGGCTAATTCATTCATTAGTTATGGTCACTGGGGTCAAAGAAGGTACATTGCCTCTCGCAGCACAGAACAACACAGAGAAGAATTTCAACGACATAAGGCCTGGGAAATGTATCAACGTTGAGGAGATCTCCTTTGGTTTGTGTCTCCCAGTACTCCCAGTACGTTCAGCTCCGAGCCTCCTAGCCACCGACCCACTAGGTTGGATCCAACCTTACTCCTCCGTCTTACACCTCCGCACCGGCTCCCCCTACGCCTCCTCTCTGTGAAAAGCTCCCCCCCACCTGATCACACTCCATAACGGGTGCTAAAGGACCGGTGAATAGAAACCCAAAAGCCGTCGAGTCTTCATCTACTAATGTTGGTGAAGTTGTTGAATCTCATGTTAGTGATGTCCTTCACGTCTCAGTCCTTAGCTTTGCTCCCGTCCTCCACGCTTGGAGAGTTATTAGAGCGCTGCTGTCTCCCAGCCTCTGGTTATCCCACTATACGCCGAGTGGGCTTTCCAAGCCTTCGCCGGCTTGTCTATTCTTATCCGTGCATGGCCAGGAGGGGGAGCTAGCGGTGACCTCTGGCTCCATGAAGGTAGGCTTGGATCTACCAAGCTAGTGTTCTGGCGGGAGACACATATAAACACAAGAGACAACGTACTTGAATCAAACGCTGAGGGCAAATTTCAGCTGTAGTCAGCTTTGATGGGGAGACAAGAATCTTTCACGTTTGCTGCTGAGAAGCTTTTGTGGATTTTTCTTTTCTACTGGCGATGGTGTGTCTGTATGTGTGCATGTGTGTGTGCGTGTATATGCGTGTGTAATATTTTGTCCTCAAACCAGATAAAGACATTGTTTACATTTTGGAGTTCACAACATTTGATTAGATGTACATTGGGCAGAAGTTGAGTCATTTTGGTTTTCTGGTGTTGAAAACAAAAGACTGGAATTTTAGCATTTTTATGCTAATATTTGTTATGTTCTAGCCTCGAGATTGCGTAAATTATTATGTTTGTAAATGCTTTACTGAAAAGAAATTAGGCAATACATTTGACAAATTTCACAAGGGAGTGCTGGCCATGTTTATTCAGCAGGATTCCTATTCACCTCTGAGTTTAACTTTTTACAGTTTGAAATGTCATTCAACCACATAAATATCTCTGCCTCACCCCATCTCCCTGAGCCGCTCAATGTACTTATGTGAGTGGTCTTCTGTGTGTGCGTGTGTGTATTTGTGTGTGTGTTGGGACAGGGTAGTTAAGGGGCTCTTTGTTGGATCCTAGGGGCGTATGAGAGAGCTGATCCCCTGCCTCGTCATCCATGCCAGTCAGTGAAGACCGGGCTGCCCCCCATTGGCTGTTCTGCTCTCATTCCGTCTGCTTCGGCCCCTGACATTGAGACACTTTTGCCTGTCATCTACATTCAGGCCAATAGGGCTGTTCATCAGAATGGGATTTCTTGTTGCCGATAATCCCCCATATTAGTAATGTAAAATCCTATATCAATTTAAATATATCAAGGAAATAGATATACCTAGGCAAATGAATACCTTGTTTTGAATATGTTCCAAACCCAACACTTGCTCCTGCCTAGTGGCTACCTTCTCCGTGTCCATGGCGTTGAGGCGATGCTCCGGGCCCGTTCAACCTCAACCGTTTCCTTCCTAATGAACGTTCTGTAGGGGCCAATCAATCGTACAGGATAAAGTATCATCCTCCTGCCAGCCCCCCCGCTGGCCGCACTGGTCATAATGAGGTGGCTAGACTCCCAGAGCTGTCCGCACGTCAAAGCCTTAACAAGCAGCTGCGGCACTCGCTACAAATATAAATCTGTCCCGTACCGAGTGGCGTGCCACGATACCTGGGACAAAACGGGGGTGAAACTCTCCTGCTCATTCAAGCACAAGCTAGCGTAACAGCTTAACTTATCCTTCTACACATGTATCCCTGTTTGAACCTCATAACTCGTCTTAGCAGACTACAGGCCCTTAGCCAGGCCCGAGGAGGGCGGCGTTTTGGCGTTGTGGCGTGGGCCGTTGTGTAACCCCCACCGTACGGCGCGGCCTAATGAAGCTCGAGCAGTCACCGGGGCTGACTCATCTGCATGGGCCGGGGTCGGTCACATAAGGCTGTATGTGAGGTGGTCTTGTTTTATGCAATTAAAGCGATTTGGGCAGCGAGTGTGTACGGTGAGCGGATGGCAGGGTGCTCTGGAGAGCCTCTGTGCGTCTCTGCCAGGCTCGGTGCTATGTGTGTTGGCCTGTGAATACGGTACACGAGTAAGGAGCTTCTACAATGGTTTTGTCTGTTTCATTTCTGTTATCATTAATGAGAGGGTGGGAAATGTGCATGGAATAGAACACACTCAACCACAAAGGCAAATAATTTGGCCGCAATCCAAGCCTTTTCTTTTATGTTCCAATGTAAGGAATGTGGTGGCGTTTGATATGTGGGCAAACTTTCTCACTCTGGGAGATTTGCCATATTATTGTCCTATTCAGGTATGCTCGGTTTCTGTGTTATCTACTGCGCAGTCGTGCATTTCTCTACCTGTCTGTGTTTATAAGCTCCTCGGTGGAGTGAGGGATTGTTTTGCTTCTGTGTGTAAGAATTGCTCATAATTGCAAGTTTAGTTGCCCATGAAGGGGTGTTGCAAAGAAAACAACAGCCAGCCAAGTATCATGGGCAATTTGGCATATAATTCCTGGGTTGACAGATATATTTTTAGTTTGTTGCTTTCACAGCTTCAGAATGCTACCAGTTGACGACACACATTTTAAAAAGGCTTTTGAATAACTATTGGACACCATCCTTAGAGGGAAGTTCATCGATCTACCTCATCCTTGAAGGAATTGAAACCTATGACCTATGGAAGTTAGGCTACTGATGGACTAATGTACTGCGTGTTAATTAATCCCAGGCACGTTTAAGATAAATACATTTCAGATTTGATTATCCTGGCTGTTGAAACCATCATCCCAAGGGATGGATGAGGTTCAAGCAAATGTTTTGTGGCTATGTTTGGAAATGTCTAGACCACCACAATCTGTGCATCACAGATGGAAGCGGGGGAATGTGGTCAATACTGCGACAAGCCAAAGCATCATCTCACCAGGCACATGCTGGAGACATCATGGACTCAGTTAAACCGACCAGCAGGAAGACATGAGATTAGGGTGTGGTAGGAGGAAATGGGAATATTAGATAAACCCATTTGCAGGTCCGTTTTTTCCCATTATACAAATGTGGCTGTATAATCTTTCATCAAATATACATTGTGATATGCATTTTGTGGTCACCATACGCATTTTTGGCAGTGAATGTTTAACCACAAACCCTCACCGGCTGCACATTTATTCTTTATGGTTGCCTTTTGTGGATGTGTGTCTTGAAAACACCGTGGCTGAATCTTTAGCCTTTATCCATAGTTAATAAGCAGTAGTAGATCTGTCTGCTAAGTATTCTCTATGATTTGTAATGAACCCTTGGAAGCAGGCTTTTGATACCTTATTGATAAGGTAAAAAGAAATAAATGGAAATGGCTAGTAATGTCTAACCGAATACTTCCCAAAGAACACCACGGCACACTGAACAACTCCGAAACGGTGCTCCAGAACTCTCCCCGATCCCTTCCCTGCGTTGGTTGTGTGCCCCCAGGTGTGGGGGTGATCAGTCTGGAGAGGGCCTACCCTCTGACCCTCGGCTCCAACATCGGCACCACCACCACCGCCCTGCTGGCTGCTCTGGCCAGTCCCGGGGACCAGCTGGCTCCTGCCCTTCAGGTAGACCTCAACACCCAACTCTTCATACTGTACCTACCTTCAGGTAGACCTCCACACCCCACCCTTCATACTGTATCTACCTTCAGGACCAGGTAGACCTCCACACCCCACCCTTCATACTGTACCTACCTTCAGGTAGACCTCCACACCCCACCCTTCATACTGTACCTACCTTCAGGTAGACCTCCACACCCCACCCTTCATACTGTACCTTCAGGTAGACCTCCACACCCCACCCTTCATACTGTACCTACCTCCAGGTAGACCTCCACACCCCACCCTTCATACTGTACCTACCTTCAGGACCAGGTAGACCTCCACACCCCACCCTTCATACTGTACCTTCAGGTAGACCTCCACACCCCACCCTTCATACTGTACCTACCTTCAGGACCAGGTAGACCTCCACACCCCACCCTTCATACTGTATCTACCTTCAGGTAGACCTCCACACCCCACCCTTCATACTGTACCTACCTTCAGGTAGACCTCCACACCCCACCCTTCATACTGTATCTACCTTCAGGTAGACCTCCACACCCCACCCTTCATACTGTACCTACCTCCAGGTAGACCTCCACACCCCACCCTTCATACTGTACCTACCTTCAGGTAGACCTCCACACCCCACCCTTCATACTGTACCTACCTTCAGGACCAGGTAGACCTCCACACCCCACCCTTCATACTGTACCTACCTTCAGGTAGACCTCCACACCCCACCCTTCATACTGTACCTACCTTCAGGTAGACCTCCACACCCCACCCTTCATACTGTACCTACCTTCAGGTAGACCTCCACACCCCACCCTTCATACTGTATCTACCTTCAGGACCAGGTAGACCTCCACACCCCACCCTTCATACTGTATCTACCTTCAGGTAGACCTCCACACCCCACCCTTCATACTGTACCTACCTTCAGGTAGACCTCCACACCCCACCCTTCATACTGTACCTACCTTCAGGACCAGGTAGACCTCCACACCCCACCCTTCATACTGTACCTACCTTCAGGTAGACCTCCACACCCCACCCTTCATACTGTACCTACCTTCAGGTAGACCTCCACACCCCACCCTTCATACTGTACCTGCCTTCAGGACCAGGTAGACCTCCACACCCCACCCTTCATACTGTATCTACCATGCTCAAGGGCACGGGAGAGATTCGTTAAGCAGCCGGGAGGGAATTCATGCCCTCTTCATATGAATGTGTTTTGTTAAGCAAGAATTCCAGCGGAGAATCAATCGTCCTTGAGGTGTATGAGGCCTGTATCATTAAGTAATGTAGGGGTTGCCTGGGTATTGACTTATTGCAGTACCTGCTTTTGTATAACTCAATGGGTTTATATGGGAGTCATGTGATACCATATCTTTTATGTATCTATATGTGCATATCTTTTCTAAACTTGAATGAACTGAATCTCACTTCGGCTGTTTAGAATGGGATTTTGAATTCAGAAACATGTTATATTGATATCGTGTGTAAAAGTCTTCACATTTTCGTACAGCACTGCAGGCAATGAAAAACATAAAAAACCACATGTGAGAAGGGCCTTAGAGTAGGACGCTGCTGGCAGGAGAGAGCGAGGCGGGGAGATGGACAGAGGTGCAGCAGAAGGCGACTAGAACCGCCGCTGGCTCATGTCTCCCCGGTGCTCTGAACGTGCCGATCACCTGCGGCCGCTGCACAGACCAACTAACAGGAAGGCGAGCTGCTTCCAAAAGCCTGGGAACATTCAGGACGAGGTCGGAAGCAATACTTGGTTTTACTATCTGCTCGATCCAGCGAAGGTTGAAATCCAGCCTAGTCTTTCTACATTTGTAGATCTCGTTGAGTTATGTCTAATCGTAATGCAGCTGATCCGTAAAAATAAATAGTCTGCAAAATGTGGATGTCGACGTAGCTTACACCTGGACATGGTGATATGCATAGCGAAGGAAGTCATTTGGAACCCACAGAAGCCAATTTACATTGCATGTACCACAATCCACAAATACATTTAAAACGACTCCCACACGGATAATTCACGATCCACAAATACACATTTTGAGGATGTCTTGTAGAATCTGCTCGCTTGAGGCTTTTGATGTGAAGAATTCTTCTCTTGTCCTTAGCATGACATTGACACAATGACAACATGTTGTCAGATTTGTATTTAATCTCAGGGTACAAAACATAAAACAGCCCAGAGGTTTGTCCTTAAAAGTGTTTCACACTTATTTAGAAAGTAGACCTTGAAAACAACCACTTTAACGCGTCAAATCACATATTGCACATGCTCCCAATCATATCCTGTCATTATGTGTCTTTATTGATATCCACCTTTATTTTTAATCTCTGTAGGTTTACTAAAAAAAATTTGCTTACAAAGATTCCTACAGTTGTCCCTGAAAACGTCATCAATAGTCTTGTTACGAGCTGAGTTTGGGAATATTTTTTTTTTAAACTCTCTTGTCGAATAGAGGTCTCTAATGATATTGAAATGTTCAAAAAGGTTTAGTGCCGGTGGTTGGGGAGTGGAGCTGCTTATATAGAATACTGAGAAAGACTGTGAACTGGATAGAAGCAGTCGATGGAAGCATTAAAGTTAAAATAATGAATGGGAAGCCACTTGAATGGGTAGATTAACTGGCATTGTAAAAATAAACTGTCGTTCTCCGCGATTGAGTTCAGATCCCGATCAACAGAGCGATCACGTCTCGACTCATCTCTGCTCCTCGTGTCGGCGCTCATAACCACAAATAACACAACACAAATGTCTTTCATTACCTTAAACATCATAAAAGCTTTGAACCATTCAAGGAGACCGCCGCTGCGGTTGGAGCCCTGCCACAGCGCGAGGGGCTGCTGTAGGGATATTCACTTGCTTTGTACTTTCCCCTAATAGGAAAACTGCAACCTTTACTATACATTTCCATGTCAGTCAAACATTGGCAAGTTATGGGAAAGTAATGGCTGGGTCATGGCCCGCATGCACCTAAGCTGCGGTCCAAAGGTTAATCAAGTGATGAAATGTCTCTAAATGGTTTATGCAGTAACTATGCGGAAACGGTAACACATCAATTACAAACCAGTGATGCAAAAGATTACCGAGCCAGAACGCTCTCCCATGCATTTATATTTGGCCTTAAAGGGGTGATCACATGCCACCAGGTGTGAGTGTTTTAAGCCATTACAAGGCGTTTGAAAATCTGCCCTTCCCTGTGCCATCAGGGAAGGTGACATCAGAAAGTGACATCAGAATTTGTTGACATCAGGCATGTTCACCTAGATGTGTGCTGGATAGATCAGTCTACCAGCCTACCAAGTGGACTGTAGCAAACGTTGCTTATCTATCCATCATACATCTAGGCCACGACCACTAGTGATGTCACTCAAACACAGGAAATGGCCGATTTCCAAAGGTCATGTAACGGCTGAACCCCCTCCCAGCTGGGGGCAGGGCACCAGCCCTTTAAAGCAGCGGCTCCCTGTGTCCTGCCGCTCCAGATCGCCCTGTGCCACCTGTTCTTCAACGTCTTGGGCATCCTGCTGTGGTACCCCATCCCGGCCACCAGGCTGCCCATCCGCATGGCCCGCGCGCTGGGCGAGCGCACCGCCAAGTACCGCTGGTTCGCCGTGCTCTACCTGCTGCTGTCCTTCCTGCTGCTGCCCGCCCTGGTGCTGGGGCTGTCGCTGGCCGGCTGGCGCGCCTTGGTGGGCGTGGCCGCCCCCCTGCTGGGCGTGGCCACCTTCGTCACCGCCGTCAACGTGCTGCAGGCGCGCAGCCCTCGCCACCTGCCCACCGCGCTCCAGAGCTGGGACTTCCTGCCGCCGTGGATGCGCTCCCTCAAGCCGCTGGACCGCTGCGTCATCAAGGCGACGGCGTGCTGCTCGGCGGGCGCGGAGCGGCGGGGGACGGAAGGCGGGGGAGGGGCGGGAGCTGTGGATGCCGCGGCCTCCACGACGACGCTGCCTGCCAAGCCGAATATGGCGGGCCGGACGGAGACAAGGGCGGAGCCGGCGTACGACAGCCCGTCGCTGGCCTACCTGGATGAGACGGCGGCGGGGGTCCCCGTGTTCAGGCTGAGGGGATTGGAGCGCTGCCACAGCACGCCGCTGTAGGGGATCAGCCTGCAGCACGCCCCCCCCTGACTCACATTAAACACCGTCATAAGCCCCGCAGCACAGGGGAGGAGACATCTCTAAACGCATTCTGTAACCATCCTGCAGCAGCCTAGCCTGACGTTCCCAGACCCATTCCCACATGGGTTTAAGTCTGGAGCGCCTCGTCTATTTTTGATTTCCAAGGGGCGGCGAAAAAGGGCCTCTAGACGACAACCAATTGGAGCAAAGAAATGAACATTGTGTATAAATGAGGCAATGTTAAAATTCAGCAGGTTCGCATTGGAACTAGATCTTGGTAGTTTTCTGACAGAGCCTTTCAACAAGCTTCTTGCAAGCTCCTTCAGTGCTGTAGAGAGGTTGCATTTGTTTTGTGATGTCTGATCAAAAGGGAGAATGACTTTCAAACCCAGAAGTAACATGACAGAAACAAGATCAAATGTACAAACAAAGCTCTGGTTCTTCAATGATTGAGATATTTTAATATTCATTGTTTAAACACTCCCCACTATTCATAACCATGTACACACATCGAGATTACATAAAATACAATGAAAAATTAAATCATTTCATTTTAATTCATCATCAGTTAAAACTATACAATTATCTGTTTTCAAAATTGGAAGTGTGTTTTAAAGTTTAGTTTTTCTTGAAATGTACATTTTGAATAAACACTTCAATATTTAATAAAGCTAATCGATTTAACGGCAACCTTACAGCAAAGGCAACTAAACAAGATCGTTCTTTATTGGCCTGCCTTTGATATCTGGGAAGTTGTAAAAGTGCTGATAGCGCTACACAGAAGCACCACTGAGAGTGAGTCTCCCTGGCCTTGGAACACACACA
The DNA here is from genome assembly GCF_026213295.1 of Gadus chalcogrammus. Lineage (NCBI taxonomy): Eukaryota > Metazoa > Chordata > Actinopteri > Gadiformes > Gadidae > Gadus > Gadus chalcogrammus. Next base: position 22,952,921 of record NC_079421.1, on the reverse strand, counting down.
CACACGCACACGCACAGACACACACACACACGCACGCACGCACGCACGCACGCACGCACGCACGCACGCACGCACGCACGCACGCACGCACGCACGCACGCACGCACGCACACACACACACACACACACACACACACACACACAAAATCTCCCTCTCTCTTAGCACACACACACACACATGCATGCACGCACACACATGCATACACACCTCAACCACAACTGGTCTACATCTTCAGGTGGCAGAGGAATCAGGGGCAGGAGACTAAGTTGTTAGGACAGGAAGTTGTGGCGGAGGGATGGATGCGTCTAGCCAGGTAGCTCCAGCCCGGGCCCAGGGCCTGACTAAGCCTAGGGCCTGACTAAGCCCAGGGCCTGACTAGGTAGCTCCAGCCCGGGGCCCAGGGCCTGACTAAGCCCAGCGCTGGGGTCCAGCTGAATCGTTTGCAATCAGAAGGGGTCCATCAGGGGTGCCCAAGTGAAAACAGAAGTGATGCAGCCCGGTGTACCTTTGACCTTTTACCTTTCCTTTCTCTTTTCTACCCACCAGTTATTTATTCCTGGGGGCAGCCCTGGCCTCATTAGATCAATACACTGATGAGCCATCAGAGCCTGTTCCTTAGCATTGATCTTATACATTTATAATTGTATACATTATACCCAACCGTCACCAAGAGGAGTCTGGATCTATCAGCATGGTTCCTTACCAACTCCTGCCACTGATCAGGAACGTGTGATTCAAAAGGTCCTCTGAATCCATCGCTGGCACGATTCGGTTAGTTTTATTTGTTGGCTCAAGACTGCATATAAATATATTACCAACAAAGCCCGGTTAGTCTATGTGTAACAGCACGCTGCCGTCGTAGATTCATAAAAATATTCATAACTTCATAAAAAACGCCTTTGCACATTTCCTCATTTGAAATACACATATTTACTAGACTGACTCGAAGTCACACTGTCTTTGTATATAAAAAAGTTCAATATCTATTTCCCTGAATGAAGCATTATCCAGGGCATCAGCAGGATTCAGGTCCCATTAAGGAGGTCCTTCTCCGTATTGTCTAACCCACCTCCAGGCCGTATTTCTGAGATATCTCCAAAGGGCTTGGATTTGTAAAGTATGCTTTAAAGTTATAAATATATACATAGAGACATACTGTATATTAAAGGGTAAATCAAGTTGGATCTCTAAAGTCTGCAAATAGAAGACGAGGCATCAGAAGTTCCAAAGTCGGGAGCTATCATCTTCGGTCCTGAAAGACACTTAATGAGCCATAAGGTTTAATCCGTATGGAGTCTGCGCTTTAAAGTCACCTTCACCACCTGACTGTGAGCCTGTTCAGGCTCCTGAGAGCCTACCTGTAATATCAAACTAGCTTGAACAGTAGTGAAAAGCAGGGACACACGGACATGTTGTTATCCCCATTCGGAACACAGAAGTGTTTGTTCCCATCGTCATGCGGCCTCGAAGCACAAATCCTAAGCATGTCTTCCTTTATCCCCAATTAAGGAAGCAGTGCCTTACAAAGTGGGGCGTTTTTCTATAGTACCTCGTTAGGCCAAAAGGTGTCTTGGGGGTCTTGTTATCTCAAAACAGCACAGGATGACGTAAATCATTGAGCTAGTTGCATTTTACTTGCCACTATCGACTCTATGACTCTTCTTAAAAATGTTAATATTTCTCTAAAAATACTGCCTACGTTATGCCGTGTCATGTAAGAATTTCTTGCTTCAGAATGTCCCGCTGTGATTCTGTGCGTTTAATAAAAAGTTCAGCTGGAACTTGCCTTAGATGTATATATATGCTGGCATAGAATCCGACACACAGACTCCTTCCACATACACATTTGAGGAATTACTGCAACAGCCTCAAGGTATTCAGGCACTTGGGACGTCTCTCGGGCAAGAAGAAAATCCCTGAAAAGAAATGATCCTGGGTGCAGCATGCATAATTCCCTCAGAGTGAGAGATGCCTTCTCAGTTTTCTGCAGAGCCGTTTCCATCTGCTGGGGGGATCCAAGTGGGTGGTTGATTTGAATAATACACACGTGGAGTTTTTGTATTCTTCTTCGCCTCTTAGTGAGTGTCTTGCTTCCCAAAGACTGCCACGGAGACACGACTGATTACCTGAATCGAACCCTAATCAGTAACCCATCACAGCCAAACGATTCAACTCTCTGTCCCATTGCCTTCGAAGAATCCATGAAGATAATGCTCACCAAACACCCTCTCTTTTCTTTTTCCGTTTTACTTTTCAAGCCTAACCCTAACCCTACTACTAAGTATGAACTCGTTCTCTAGTGTGATCGGTGCTTCAACAACAAAAACAGGTGGATAGCAGAGGGTTGACAGGAAGCATGTGGAGCACCCATGTTCCTGTCTCTAAGGCTGATTCCGTGCCGACGACTCGTGAATCTTTGTCTCACAGACTTCTTTGGATGATCGCTCTCCAACTACATGCACATGCCTTCCGCAGAGTACAAACAGACAAAGACACAAACGATTAGCCACGCACGCAGGTTCTCAAACCCACACATGAACAAAAACCTACACACAGGTACACACACACACACACACACTGACGAGCAGGCAAGTACGTCTTATTCCCCCCCACACACGCACATACGCATGCAGGTACACACACACTTATTCAGGTGGACACACACAGCAATACACACACCAAATGAGCCATCAAATTAGCGGAGGGGAAGCTGGCTGATGCTTTTGTTTATCCTCAGGATCAGAAATAGAAATAAACGGTCACTCTGTCATGATCTCCATCGCTGCCTGATGCACTCAACCGTCCATCCATTCTGGGACACACAGACGCACACATACACAAACGCACGTGAGAATACACGCACACATAAACATACACACACACACACGCACACTCCTTTGGTATCCACGCAACAGCACAGCAGTCCAGTGTGTTCCACTTCCAGTTAAGACCGACTGCATGCAAATACCCCGAAGGAGAACTGCAGGGCAGATTTAGAGATTAGGATGACAGTTTCTCATGAATTTTATCCTGCTGATTAAACGTAGTCCCGGAATACGTGGCAACTTTCTGCAACCAACAGAAGTCAGCTCAAAGAATCTGAAAGTGAAAATGTTATCTGAAAATCATTCATAAGAAAATGGAGAGACTGCAATCCTAATCCTATCGTATTATTCTTGTTTACAGAGAGCCGTATGGCCTTCTTTATGGAGCCAGCCGAAGCCTGTTCTATCAATTCTCAAGGCTGAGGGAAAGAATGAGCCTTTGTCTTCAGTTTTCAAGTGGCACAACCCACTTGTCTGGGTTCCATGGATCTCAATTGACAGGAGCACCTTCAGAAGACTCTTAAATGTTACCCAGCCAGAAGGATGCCTCTCCTCAGTTCTGACCCCCCTCCCTTCCCCATCCTCCATTGAAGCACCATCACATGGGATCTGGGGAAAAGTAGGAGTAGGAGACCAGTAGGAGTAGTAGACCAGTAGGAGTAGGAGACCAGTAGGAGTAGTAGACCAGTAGGGGTAGTGAACCAGTAGGTGTAGTGAACCAGTAGGAGTAGTAGACCAGTAGGGGGTGGTGAACCAGTAGGAGTAGTAGACCAGTAGGAGTAGTAGACCAGTAATGGTGTAGTGAACCAGTAGGTGTAGTAGACCAGTAGGGGTAGTGAACCAGTAGGAGTAGTAGACCAGTAGGGGTAGTAGACCAGTAGGGGTAGTGAACCAGTAGGAGTAGTAGACCAGTAGGAGTAGTAGACCAGTAGGTGTAGTAGACCAGTAGGGGTAGTGAACCAGTAGGAGTAGTCGACCAGTAGGGGTAGTAGACCAGTAGGGGTAGTGAACCAGTAGGAGTAGTAGACCAGTAGGAGTAGTAGACCAGTAGGAGTAGTAGACCAGTAGGGGTGGTGAACCAGTAGGAGTAGTAGACCAGTAGGAGTAGTAGACCAGTAGGAGTAGTAGACCAGTAGGAGTAGTAGACCAGTAGGTGTAGTGAACCAGTAGGAGTAGTAGACCAGTAGGGGTGGTGAACCAGTAGGAGTAGTAGACCAGTAGGGGTGGTGAACCAGTAGGAGTAGTAGACCAGTAGGAGTAGTAGACCAGTAGGAGTAGTAGACCAGTAGGTGTAGTGAACCAGTAGGAGTAGTAGACCAGTAGGTGTAGTGGATCAGTAGTTTGGTGAACAAGTAGTTTGGTTGACACACACGCACACACGCACGCACGCACGCACGCACGCACGCACGCACGCACGCACGCACGCACGCACGCACGCACGCACGCACGCACACACGCACGCACACACACACACACACACACACATGGGTGGCCAGGTGGTGTCCCCTTGGTGCAGCTGGCAGCAGTGTTTGACGGTCTCTCTCTGGGCTCTCTCCTGTCGGCTCCCAAAGGTCCCGGCGGTCCAGGCGCTCGGAGCCCCTCGCCGCCCTGTCTTGTTACGGGGACCGTCGCGCTGGTGTCCTTCCCGCTGGAGGCGGTAATGCGTTGTGACGTGAGAGTACCTCCTCTTCATTCATTAGACGGCGGTTATTAAAAGGGTGCTTCATTATCTGAACCCACTCGTCCTCCGGGTGCCAGTCGGAGCCCGTTGGCAGAGGCGTGACCACTAGTGGAAGAGTGGGACCAGGAAACAACAGAATGACCCGGCACGCCGACGAGACGGCCCGGCACGCCGACGAGACGCCCCGGCACGCCGACGAGACGCCCCGGCACGCCGACGAGACGCCCGGCACGCCGACGACGCCCCGGCACGCCGACGAGACGCCCCGGCACGCCGACGAGACGGCCCGGCACGCCGACGAGACGCCCCGGCACGCCGACGAGACGCCCCGGTACACCTTCAGCAGAGAGGACGGATTCACACCATGTTACCCTCATAGCTCGGAATAATGAAGAATCAACCACCCCCCCCCCCCCCCCCCACAACACCACCCCCCCACAACCCTACACCCCCCACCACAACGCTACCCCTACACCCCACGCCTCCACCGCCACAGCCCCCCCCGCAGCCCAGTCCTCGCTCCACCTCTCCCCCTGCACCCCGCTCCCCCCCACCCCCTCACCCCCCGCTTATCCACTTCTGTCCGTTCAATTTGGCTGCTAATAGCTCTCTCCTGCTCCCGTCTCCTCTTCATCCTCCTCCTCCTCCTCCCACTCTCTCCCCCTCTCCTCTCCTCTCCTCCCCTCCTCGCTCCTCCTCTCCTCCTCTCCCCCTCTCCTCTCCCCTCCTCTCCTCCTCTCCCCCTCACCTCTCCTCTCCTTCCCCTCCTCGCTCCCTCCTCTCCTCCTCTCCCCCTCTCCTCTCCCCTCCTCTCCTCCTCTCCCCCTCACCTCTCCTCTCCTCCCCCTCCTCGCCCCCTCCTCTCCTCCTCTCCCCCTCACCTCTCCTCCCCTCCCCCTCCTCGCCCCCTCCTCTCCTCCTCTCCCCCTCACCTCTCCTCCCCTCCCCCTCCTCGCCCCCTCCTCTCCCTCCCCCTCCCGCTATATATTCTCCCCATTTTGTGCATTAGGGGTAGGTGTTAATAGCCTCCTCCTCCTCTCCTCCTCTCCTCCTCCTCCTCTCGCTCCCCCCTCACCTCTCCTCTCTATATTCTCCCCATTCTGTGCATTAGAGGAGGGTGTTAACAGCGTTACCTGGGGCTTTGTGGTCCAGTGGGGGTAACGCGTGGGGACCTGGCCTCTCTGCTTCTGTTCTCACATGAACAATAACACACACTCCTGGATGTGCGTTTGTTGTATGCGAGCGGTGTTGTTGTGCATATGTGTGTTTACTTTGGTAGAGCTTTTCAACACAGGTCGTGTGCCCGTTTGTACTTGCTGAGATGCAGCTCAACAGGCGTCATCAACAGATCTGGAAGTGTTCCGGTTATTGTTATCATTATTATTATTCTGGTTACAGAAAAATTACAGTAGGAAATCAATAAAGAAATAAATCGACTTTACATATTCCAAAACAACATGAAAGACATATGCAGACAAAACATCTTCAGTTGTATGTAACTCAGAAAGATGGTATTCATTGGGTGCTCTTTCTAAACATCACAATGCAAAAAAGAGTGGAAAATGCAGAAGGCATTCTGGTCGGCTGCCCGGGTTTGCAGCAATGCTGGTTTTCACCTCGACCAGAATAGATTAGCATAAAGCGTCAGTATCAGTTAGGAGACAGGAAAGGGCTGATTAAACAGACAGACATCACTGCGTCCCGACGGCAGCTCTCTGACACAAAACGGGAGGCTGATGCCTCGTTTTATATTTGGCTCCGTTAAAGTTGATCTCCCGTCGAGGATTCAAAGCTGCATGGTAATCTGTGGGAGATATGAGTCACTGTGGGCTGTTTACTCTGTGCTGTTTAAGGTTTACCGTATTATATTTGACTATTCAGTTGTTTAGGAGGCACTTTTATTCAAACGGGACTTCTTGCTCAAGGATTCCTGATCGTGTGTAGACTGCAGATGGGATCGAACCCGGTTCTTCTCATCTGGGAGTCCACCAGCCATTACACTATCTCGCCCTCCAGCTAACATTCATTAAAGTTAGTTCAATTTGAAAGCAGAGGAAGACAGAGAGACAGAGAGACAGAGCCAGAGAGACAGAGAGACAGAGAGAGAGAGAGAGAGAGAGAGAGAGAGAGAGAGAGAGAGGAGAGAGACGAGAGAGAGAGAGAGAGAGAGACAGAGAGAGAGAGAGGAGAGAGAGAGAGAGAAAGAGAGACAGAGAGACAGAGAGAGAGAGGAGAGAGAGAGAGAGAGAGAGAGAGAGAGAGAGAGAGAGAGAGAGAGAGACAGAGGAGAGAGAGAGAGAGAGAGAGAGAAAGAGAGACAGAGAGACAGAGAGAGAGAGAGAGAGAGAGACAGAGAGAGAGAGAGGCAGAGAGACAGAGAGACAGAGACAGAGCCAGAGAGAGAGAGAGAGAGAGAGAGACAGAGCCAGAGAGACAGAGCCAGAGAGACAGAGCCAGAGAGAGAGAGAGAGACAGAGAGACAGAGAGACAGAGAGACAGAGAGACAGAGACAGAGAGACAGAGAGGCAGAGAGAGAGAGAGAGAGAGAGAGAGAGAGAGAGAGAGAGACAGAGAGACAGAGAGAGAGAGAGAGAGAGAGAGAGAGAGAGAGAGAGAGAGACAGAGAGACAGAGCCAGAGAGAGAGGAGGTTGAGGTAATCAGATGTATTAGAGCAGGAGTAATAGCGAGCCAATGACCAGCGGCGTTAAGGTGAGTTTGAGTGTTTCATTCCCCCTGTATTACTTTCTTCTTAATTCAGTTCGTTTTCGAGGCTAATTCGCTGCTGCTGTGCTCATATACCAGCACAGGAAAATGCACCATAGATACAACATTGTGATTAATGATAGCTTGGAGAATAAGAGCCTATGATCCGGGGTCTATCAGCGGAATGACGCACGCTGAGGATTACTTGGATATTATGAAATGTGTTATCTTTGAATGACCTTGTTTGCATAGTAAATATTTGACGCACTAAAAACAAGAAGAGAATAAAAAAAAGTATTAAATGCAACCGCGCAGCCCACTCCCACTGGGACCTCCCCACTCTCACTGGGACCTCCCCACTCCCACTGGGACCTCCCCACTCTCACTGGGACCTCCCCACTCTCACTGGGACCTCCCCACTCCCACTGGGACCTCCCCACTCCCACTGGGACCTCCCCACTCTCACTGGGACCTGCCCACTCTCACTGGGACCTCCCCACTCTCACTGGGACCTCCCCACTCTCACTAGGACCTGCCCACTCTCACTGGGACCTCCCCACTCCCACTGGGACCTCCCCACTCTCACTGGGACCTGCCCTGCAGTGGGGCAGGCGGATATGGTTCCACTTGCCATGCTTTAATTTGCTAGAGCCCATTGGACCTCCCCCTCTTTGTGGACTTGGGGAGGAAACGCCCTTCCGATCTGGATTTCACAATCTCATGTTGAGGTGGAAAAGGTTAAAGCGCCTCAATATGATCAATTCAATCAATCAATTGTGTTCCTAGTTTGTCAGTAGCTAATATTTATTTACTTGTATAGCGACCTTATAAGACAGACTGCAGTCCTTACTTGATCCTTTTTAAATTACAGGTATTTAGTTCATTGCAATGCATACGTAGTTTCTGTGTACACCTGTTACAAATTGTAATCACCCAGTTTGATTTTACAAACTCATGCAATGAGAATGACTGCCGTCCTAACCTGATCTTAAACATTAACAGCGAATAACGTCTGCTGCTAATGGCCTACGACCTGGACCTCAACCAGTGGCTATGCTACACAACACAACGCAGATTCACCCCACTATAGCAGCATGTAACACACGGCCGGCAGGAAGTGGATTCAGCCGTTTGAATGTCAAAGTCCTCATGTCCCCAAGACGGGTGAGCGGGTGTCACAAGGTGAAGTTTGATCTGCCGGTAAGACGCACATCAAACAGATTTAATGGGTTCACAGCGAAACCATGTGGAACCAATTGACTAAATAAAGATTTAGTAATGTATTCTCATTCATGCTCATTTATCTACGTGAATCAATCCCTTTTCCATTTCCTCTTATCTAAGACTTTTGACTATTGGCTTTCCATTGATCTAGTTAAGTAACAGTGTATGACACATAAGGCAGTCTGTCCTCTAAGAGGAACGACTGGAGAATAAAGATACAGAATCAGCGAACCGATGAATGCAGAGTGTTTGGAGGAGCTCTTGCCTGCTGCTCGAGGGTGAGAAGGTGGCTGTTTGAGAGCTCTATTGACTCCCTTTCAGATGGAAATGAATGCCTTAGGTTGTGCAGATGGTTCCGTAAGTCAAAAGGAAGGCAGATTGGCAGCAGTTGAATGCGATGTGGAGATATTCACAGAGTTTTCTCCAAAGACCCGATTGGGTAATTAAAAACTCTGCTTCAAGGTTTCGGTTGAACCCTTTGTTCGGGCAGAAAGCCCCGGTACTTTTGTCCTCCGCCCTCCGCGGTGAACACGTCGAGAGGAGCACCCGGGACGATTCTCGATAATGTCATTGAAGCAGACAAACAAAAGGCGACCATAACAGGCATTACATAAATGATATCATAAAGAATACACCAGACCCCGGCTTGTTTATTAATATTCGTCGCCGCGGCTCCAAGGCTGAGCTGTTAGAAGGAACAACTCCAGCCAGGCACAGCGTCGTGCGTCGTCACTCTCTCCCCATCTCTCCGTCTCTTTCTCCGTCTGCAGCACAGCGAGTAGATTAGCTGGAATGAGGTGGGTCTGCCTCTGTGCTGGCGGCTGGCAGGGCCTGCTCTGCGTCAGGGCTGCGGGTGCCACATTGTTTCCGACGGAGACAGCCAATCTTGGCCGCGGCCTGTGTCTGCCTGTGTGTTCTCAGCGTCCTCTCCTCTCACAAGCACACGTTTTAATTAACGTCCTGCCCGGCAGATTAACTTTCTTATATCTACGCGGATCAGAGCTGATCGGATGTCACTTGACAAGCACGCCGCGTTCAGTGATGAAGTCATCGTACGGGGGCCTACCGCGGCTCAGCGAAGACACAGGCATTATTGGAGTAAATGGAAAGGGGGTAAGTACGTCTCTCGGCTGACTCACGCGCTGCTCTCTCTTTCCAGAAAGTTGAACACCGAACAAGTTTTGCCCAGCATGACTTAGGAGTACGTTTTGACACAAAATTCTATGGTGACATTCAGCACATCGCGTCATTTCAAAAGGTGCTTAAGAATTTAATAAACTGTCAACTAAAAAGTCTCCCCTTGAATCTGTGCCACTTTATTAACCGCTTTGCGGAAACAAATACAAATAATAACACATTCAAATGAATCCATCAATGCCGGTAATACGGGAACAGAAATCCCTTATGTGTACATTGTTCAGCAGTGTATATAGTAGGAACATTGCATAACATAATGCACCATTGGATTAACTTGCCATGTCATGTCATGTGTATGCAAGTGTGTACATTTTATCAAGTGAAGGGTATGTTTTTTAACGTATTCTATAAAGGGGGATGAGGTTATACTGCATCTATCCTAACACTGCTGGTGGACCCCTGGGCCAGGGCCAGGCTATGTCTTTGGGCCAGCTCCTCCTTTGAGTAGCGTATCTGTTTTAACTATGTTGCCACGTCTCAGAGATCATAGAGTCTTGTATTGTTTTATGATTGTAGACTCCCTTCCTTTCCCTGAATGGTCCAATTCCAGTATAGTCTCTATTTCATTTTAAGTTGGTGAGGAGGAAAATGGGAAGTGATTCTTAGAAAACTACACAACCGTAAGTATCTAAAGACATGCTTCTTTGTTTCAAATGAATCAAATCTTCCTTTTTCAAAAAGGTAACCAAAGACAACCTTCCCATTTCTACTCCATTTTCTGAAAGCAGTGTCGATTTGGGATGAAGGGAACAGGCGGTTCTCTGCTAACGTGACGTGAATGTTCCCCGGGCTGAAACGAAAGTCTTCCTGAATTTAATCCTCATTTTAAGGGACGTCTGGCTGGGCTCAGGCTTGAGAGACCCGATAAGAGCAACTTATGATGGAAATAGTTGC
>NC_079421.1:22906282-22931282 GCF_026213295.1 Gadus chalcogrammus | reverse complement strand
ACACCTAATACATCTGTAAACCGGGGAGGTATGGTCGGTCATAAATATTGTCTAGTGGTGGTGTCTGCTCTTTATTCTGATGGGACACGTTTTAGGACATGTTTAAACTTGTTTTGGTGAACATGTGCGCCCTCTAGTGGTATTGCTTTAAAATCACACCAAGTGTGTATAATGAAACATAATCTCGAAAGCGTATTCAGAGACTGTTAATTGTTCGTTCGTAAAATATATATATATATATATATATATATATATATATATATATATATATATCTTGATTCGTACCAGCGATGTTAGTAGCCTATTTACACAACGCGACTAGTCCCTTTTTGGCCACACGGCACCTGTACTGCATTTCAGCTCACAGACGCAACAACATGGAACGGATCGCGGATCGCTGCTGTCAGACCGGAAGAGGAAAAGAGGAACACGTTTGCGTTATGGACTTCTATAATATGTCCATGGTTATGGATTGCAGGGAATGGTAACCATGAAACCCAACGACCAGAAGACAGATCCAGCAGCCATCTAATGTTAAATGAGTAATGGACGGTATTACCTCCAAGTCTGGGAGTGATGATTCGGACTCTCAGCGCTGATGCAGACGCCGAAGCAGATGCTTCACACTTTATGAATAAACAGTGTTTGGACACCCCGGTGAGTAATGTATGTGACGCCGATTGCTGCCCCTAAGACACACTGGGGGGCTGCAGAGAACAAATCCCGAAACGTATGATAGGTGCCTTGAGAATATAATAACAAACATTCAACAGTCAACATTATTGACTGTGCGTAACGTTACAGGGCTACCACCGCCACCATGATGGCAGCATCAGCCTTGGACTGGTACTAGTGATCATGTTATTATTATGATTAGTGAGTGCTCTTGAGCTTCTTAAATCTCAATAGGGCTGAGTATCGACAACAACAGTACATAGTTGTATTCATTCGAATGTACCAGCCCTGATACTCCCCGTACTGTGTATTAATAATTAACTTCACTGGAGATGGCCAGGCTGATGTGTCTTCTTGACTGTTTACATATGTTTCTCGAACTCGTGACATGATGAGCGTTTTCAACCCTCGACGCGTGTGGGCCGTTTAACCTCCCGGTCGTCTTGTGCATCACATTACTCATGTTTTGTTGTTGGGCGGTGGAGCAGAACACTATTCGAAAAAGTTAACATTAAATTAAAGTTCTGCTTTTGAAAACAATGATCTATCCACTGGCCAAATCCACTTGGCCAGATGTTCTCTATCATCAATAATTTTAGCTGTTACAGTAATGCAACTGTGCAACTTAAATGTGGTTAGACGGTTGGGATGTGGACGCCATGGCCCCCAACCGGGGAGGAGAGCTCCACTGGGGTCCCATCCTCTTTCTCTCCTACTTTTGATTTGGGGGCTCAGGGTAGAGGATACACTAACTGCCAAATCTCTCACGGTGATCTCTTGTTTCATTTGTAGCTCCTGATCGACCTATCAGAGCCCGAGTGGTCTCCCCACTGGATGGGGAGGTTCAAACAGCGCCCTACCGGCGGTGAGCCCCCGAACCCTAACCCTAACCTTGAAGTGCTAGGCTTGGAAAATGGCCACGGCTGCACTCGGACGGACCACGCATCCCAAACATTCCTCTCAAACGCGATTAAAGTGGACCCCGACCCGGGTAAACCAAATTCCACATGCCGCTTAACTGACGATTCGAAACAGAAGTCAGCGTGTGCCACACAAACGGATAAGATCAATCTGGAAGCCGACACGCCTCCCCCGCCTCACAGTATCTTTGCAAATAACCCGGAATTAAAGGAGTTGGTTCAAAAATATTTATTCAAAATCGAAAAGGAACATGGACAAGGAGGAGACCTCGGGTGCTCCTCGGGAGACAGACTCTGCTGTCCTCCTGAGGAGCACCCCTGCGCCCCAGCCGCAGGCCATGTGGTTGAAATGCACCCCGGCGCACTGGAGGAGCCAACGGCGAGGTGGAGTCAAATCAAGGAGACGCCCCCATCACTCACGTCTCCACTTCCAACACAAGCAGAAGCAGCGTGGGGCTGCCCCGGTGGTTTGGTGTCCGAGACACGGGAATCAAACGCGTCAGACTGGAAGCGATGGCCGTATAGCCAGCCATCAGGTGCTAATCGGTTTGACCTAAACCCTACACCTTATCAGAGTTCAGTAGTACAGGATCCATTAACATCCCTAACATTTTCAGAACCTTTTCACAGCATTAAAAGGCTTTTAAACGAGACACCCATCCCTGACCGCAGTCCACAGGTGGAGAGTACAGTTCTACAGTACCCAGAGTCCATAGCATCTTCAGAATCCTTTCAAAGCATTGAAAGCCAGGTTAACGAGACGTGCATCACTGCCCGTCCCGCCCGGGCGCAGAGTGCAGCGAGGGTCCCGTTCAGGGTGGAGCCCGAGGAGAGCACCAGAGGCTCCGCCACCAGCCTGTGTGACGGCGTTCCTGGCGGTGCTGTCAGGTCGGCCCACAGCACGGGCTGGTACCTAGCCCAGGCCGAGACCTACTCCTATTGCATCGATCAAGACACTGTCTTCAGCGACGACGGTCCAGTAATGGTGAACTGGCACGACGGCAGCGACGTGGAAGAGACGTACGAGGAGAAGTCCTTCGGGAGTGGCGGGCAGGAGGACCGGGGATACGTGAGCCCGGTCCGCCTTCAGAGGCTCATGGGCCGACCCTTCCTGGACCAGGTGGGACACACTCTCTGGTCTGGGTGTCTAGAATGTAGCGCAGCATCCATGGTACATATTGTGGACTCCTAAAAAGGAGTTGTTTGATCTTGTCGCATAGTGAAATAGTAAGTAACATTAGCTTACATTTTATTGTTTGGATTGTAAATTATCACAACAGATCATTCAACAAAACCAATTGATGCTAGGTTTGAAGCCCTGCTATAATAATAATAATAATAATAATAATACATTTAATTTAGCATTTAAAAGACAAAACAAAACAAAGAAAAAAAAATCAAAACAGTGATCAGTTAGTTGGCACTAACGACGTCAATGTATACTCTCCTTTTCTAAATCTGTTTTCCCCCTCCCAGTATATCGATGAAGAGGAGGATGGGAGCTTGGACGCGGCGAAGGTGTTACACAGCCAGAGCCTGGGGCAGGTCTACAGCACCATGGAGGAGAGTATGCCAGAGGCCACCGTCCAGCTGCTGGCAGACCTGCTGCAGCCGGGCTTCTACCCGCCGAAGGACATCAGCGCCCACCTGCTGAGGGGGCTGCTGCTGGGAGCCCGCTGCCCCCTGCACCTCCGGGTGCAGGCCTTCCATCTGCTGATGAAGACGCAGAGGTGAGGAAGATGTCTCAATGGGCCTTATGTTCACCTCGCGACCATCTTGGATCCAGAACTCCACATTCAGGGGCGAAGACACCAGACGGTCCGAGAGATATCTGAGTGAATCAGGGCGACTCACACTAGGGCTGCGGCCCCGTGCCCCAGCTCATTTGCATACTAAAGTCATTTTAAACTATTTTAAACAATGGCGGCAAGCGGTTCACGAGTGGGTTTACGTTGGTGCGATAGTGAAGTCGAGTGTTTACTTGAAATTTGGGCCGACGACAGCATTCACGTTGTTGATCTCCATTGTTGTTATGGCGGGAGGACGCTTGGTGATGACGTATTTATCGGATTACGACGTGATGACGTATGTATGAAGGAGCAGTCGTGCCCAGGCCACGGCCTTTGGGAGCAGTGTGACCACGGGCCAGCGGGGGGAGTGGGGAGGGGGGGAATCGTGCCGAATCTTCCTGCAGCACGGAACAGGCAAACGGCCCTAGTGTGAGTGGCCCCTAAGACCCATCTCGGTTCTGTCTGCTGTGTACGTTCGCTAACTGAATGTGGAGTTTTGGATTCAAGATATCTCAAGATGAGTTAAATATAAGTTCTCCAGATTGATTGTTGATTATAACTGACTTCATTGCAATTAATTCTTGGTTCCGTTATGCCGACCACTTGAGACATTTTTAAGAGTTTATTGCAAAGTACATCGTTATTCTGTTATTTAGTGTAAGCAGTTAGTATTGGGAGAGGAGAGTCCAGATGTACGTTTAGCAGTCCTATATTGATGGACGCTTTTATCAAAAGCAGCACTAAACTATCGAGTAGACTCCAGCTTTCTAAAGTTATTCCTAACCAAATGAAGGTTTGCGTTTTGCATCTTTTGCTACATTATTTGTTCAGAGATCAATTCTGTCGTACAGTTGAAGGACATTCATTTTTTCTAGAGATTTTGAGGTTTTGCATTAAACCTTCCCTGCTCTCGTCTCTCTTGGTTTAATGTCTTTGTACTTCCGGTCTTCAGACACCACAGAACGGACAGGTCCACCATCCCATGGGACTGGGAGCTGTTGACCACCACCTTGGACAACCAGGTGGGATGACCTGTTGCACATCCACACACGACTCCTTCAACGCTCCGTGTCTTTACATAACATGGTATTCTGTGGGTCCATCAGGAGGACCCCACCAAGAAACACTTCTGTGAGGTGGTTCGGATGCTGCTGGAGTACGTTCTGCGGACGATGGAGGACGACTTCAGGGCCAAGCTCTCTTCCGCTGCCCTCAATGAGTCCATAGCCAGGGCCTTCTTGTCATGCACTTCTCAGTTCACAAAAGTCAGGTACGTTGGAGAGTTTGAAGAACTTGTTCAGGACAGTGGTGAACAATGACCCTGAAGTGAATTGAATGTGTGAAAACAAATGGATGCAATGTTGTTCAGTCGGATTAAAGACGACTTGAAATGGTCCCAATCAGTACGGAAGAGTAATTCGGCCGTGGCGTTTGCCAACCTGACTTTGGTCAGACCGTTATGCTTTAAGCCTTTCCAGTACTGCCACACTAAACTCTGTTCAGACCCAAGCAGCCTCACAGCTTAGTTTGTACACATCCCCTATCAAATCAACTCAATAGAAAGTTGCAGAATGTTGCCCAACCATTCTGAAAAAACAACATGAAGGCAACATGCTAAAGATAAAAAAGATATGAAAGATAAGAATATTATTGAAGATACAAAAGTTACATAAGATCCACACTATGTAGACTAACCAATGTAGAAATACACTTATTTATTAATATTTCACTTACTTGGTGATAGATAGATAGATAGATAGATAGATAGATAGATAGATAGATAGATAGATAGACACGTTATTGATCCCTTGGGAATGCTCCTTCAGGGAAATTCAAAATTCCAGCAGCAGTCGTACAGACAAGATGCATAAACAAGCAAGAAAAACACAAGCTAAAATGCAACAAGACATTGTATAAATAAATACATTTTAAAAAGAAGAAGCAGCAGCAGCAGATGTTAGAAGCAATTATTATATCTTATTTGTGTTAATAATGGAGTGTGTAGCAATAAATAAATGGATTATGCAAGCTCGATCAGTCTATCCTATTTCTATTTCCCTTTATCCACTGTACTGTACTCCTGGTGAGTGCTGCATGGAGCGCTCAACTATTCTTCATAAGTTTTATTCTTTCGTTCTTTCTTTATTATTTTTTAGAAACTTTGGGACCCATCTCCTTCCTCAATTTTTCACCTAGAGACTCCATTCTAAATTTAAAATGTTCAAAATAGCTTGGAATTATTTTCAGATTTTTTAAATATTTGATACTTTTAAGATATTCCACCTTTAAATAATATATTTTTTTAAAGGTCCCATGACATGCTATTTTATGTATTCTTTAATATAGGTATTAGTGGGCAACTAACACAGTATTCAAAGACGTTCCCGAAATTCAGCCGTGGTGCAGAGTTACAGCCACTCCGAGCCAGTCGCACATTGAGCTTCCCCCAAATGCGCTGTTTTGGTGTCTGTAGCTATAGGCCTAATGCAAATGAAGAGGAACGAGGCGGGTCAAGGAGGAGGGTGGGGGTGTGGCCCTGAGCAGCTTGCAGCCACGGCACCATGCGCTCTGTTTACAGTGGATGTATCGCAATGGCGAGGCGCACACAGCCTTTAGCCGTGTTCTGTAAATATTCTAGAACACACGGGAGTCCTGGAGCTCTATATCTAAATATTGTCATATAGCCTACATAGATATCTATATCATATAATATATATTATCACGGCCAAAAGCTGTGTGAGCCGATATTATGAATCTCAAACGACCGTGTTGGGTTCTCAGACGTTCCTGGTTCTTCAACGTCCTCATCAATGTGAAGTAGACTGAACCGCGACAAGGAGGAGAAAGGGATCGTTGCCGGGCAGCGCTTAGGCACCTCCGCCTCCGGAGGTGCCTAAGCGTGCACACACACACAATCACACACGCACATGTGGCGCTCGCACGGTCGAGTCTCATTGGCAGGCAAACGTCTCTGGGCGGGCCAGGCAGAGTAAGGGGAGGAGCTGAGATTCTTGGTGACGTCATAAATACACACATTTATTCGAGAAACGGAATTTCGAGATCATTTAAACTCTATTCAGAATCATAATTTCTTTAGTTTCATACTGGCTTTGTTTCAGCAGTGTTGCCAGATTGGGCAGTTTTCCCCGCCAGATTCGGCTACTTTTAGAGGACGTTCAGGCAGAGTTGCCAGATTGGGCTGTTTTTCCCACTCTATTGGGCTACTTTTAATCACGCACCGGCTCACTATTCTCACACACACACACACACACACACACACACACACACACACACACACACACACACACACACACACACACACACACACACACACACACACACACACACACACACACACACACACACACACACACACACACACACACACACACACACACACCAGCAGTAGAGGGCAATACATTTGACCTTTCAGTTCAATTCATCTTACATTTCTGCATTTTTAGCAATGCTTTTCATTCAGCTGTCACTTTATTTGTTTCCAACCATTTACATTTTCTTAAATGATGTGCATTGTTTACTCCATTTAGACTTTTGAACTTTCTTTCCCTTCACTTGATTTAAGCTATTTAACGTTTTGTCTTGTCTTAATCTATTTGGCTTTATTTAAACAGATTTTCAGCCTCACTTTGCACTACTGCACTCACCGTATTTTCTGCAGGAAATGCATTTTCTAGTTACACTTATTATTTCACTTACTTCTAAAAGCTCCACCACTCTCGAGTATCTCTGAAACGGACATGAGACCAAACATAACTCTAACCCCAGAAGTTCTGCTGTAACGCGTTAGGACTGCTTGAGACGAGATTAGTCAGATCTTATCAGCTAGCAAGGTGAAGAAGATGTGTCACACTATCGAATATCCCCCGTGTGTTTCTTCACCTTGTCCAGAGAGGTCATGGGGTGGCTGTGTGCTGCCATCATAAAAGCAACAGCCGAAGGGGGCGGTGACGAACGGCTCAGAGAGAGGGACGACCACATCAGGTGAGCTGCAGGCAGGCCTCTGTCCCACTCTGGGGCCTCATTCCTCCTCTGCTGCCGGGGTTGGGCTCACTTTTGGGTCCTGGCTCCAGGATGGTGTCGGCCTTCCAGGGGATGCTCCGTATGGCCCTGGAGGTGGACTGCTCTCCAGCGCTCAGCGCGTCCCGGCTGTCCCAGGAGCTGTTCCACGCGCTTCTCATCGTGGTGCCACTCCGCTCCCACAGGTGAGCGGGGGTCCAGTACGGCTCAGTTGGTTTTGTATGGTTCTGATTCCCTTTGTCGTCTATATACTATTGTTTTGTATGGTTCTGATTCCCTGTGTCATCTATACACTATTGGTTTTGTATGGTTCTGATTCCCTGTGTCATCTATATACTATCGCATCGAGCTCCACCTTTCCAAGCGGGATTCTCTTCCCCAACTTTCTTTGGACGCCTTTTGTCTCTGCCTTCCACATAGGAAGCTGTTACTTGATAGCTTGCAGAGCGAGCTTCTGAAATGCAAGTTGCTGCAGCACCTGTTGGAGCACAGCTGCAGCGAGAAGAGGGCCCTGCCCATGTCCCTCCCTCTGCTGCTCCACTTCCTGAAGCACAGCACCCTGAGACAGGAGCCCACGGTATGAAGATAGCTCATACCTCTAGTGCAACCTGTAGCTCATTGGTTCATGCATGATCCTACAGTGTCAGTGGTTGACCACGCAAGGCTAAGTGTCATCTACATTAATAATAATACGTCTATAAAACAAGTTCAAACTACAGGAATAGGAATCCCTCTTGTGAGGAACTTCTCTACAGCACATATTATACATCAAGGCAACTAAAACAACCAAACATAACACAATAAAAGCAAGAAAACAAACTTAAGCTTATTATTAAGAAAAGATAACATATGGTTTATATATTCAAAGCATAGAATATAACTTGATGAAGTTAACATGTATGCTAATAATATACAAGGCGTTGATGGACAAGGCAGGCAGGAGCCTGGAGAGAAACTGACACATAAGCACTGCCACCTGTAGGACGGAGCTCACAGATGGCCCAAGTGGGAGGAGTTGGCAGAGATGCTCTGGATGCTACTGCTCAGTTACAACAAGGTCAACAAAGGTGAGCCATCCAACGCACGCCCCCAGGGAACAGCAAGTCTGCATGGTTGGTCCGTGCTGAGAACCTAATCCATGGTGCATTCCAGGGGACCTGCGACGCCCCATCACAGAGACATGCGAGCACGCCGCCACCACCAGCCCAAAGGACGCGGTGCACAGGCTGGCCGTGTGCGAGGCCATGGAGTCGTTGCTGTCCAGAGCCCGGGCAGACCTGGGCCATGACCTGCCGGATCACATCGAGGAATCCCTCAGTTACCTCCAGGATCAGCTGCTGGATGTCTGTCAGTCCTAAGGTCGCCTCACCAGTATCCAACAGGACCAGGTCAAAGATGAATATCACTAACCACCGTTTCACCAGAGATGGTGCTGTACAGTTGGATTGATTTACAGCTTTATAAAAAATCTCATAACGATTTGTTATGTGTGTTTCTTTTGAATTTACTTTACTTAAAGGAAAAAAAGTCGTTATTTATTTATACAAAGCAGCATCTGCTGATGTAAAAGCTAAAATGTAGATGCTCATATGCTCAAGTACAAAGTGCAATAAACACAACTTCTCATTGCATGGATGGTCTTATTGCTCATGGGAAAGGTCAGAAAACAAATGGTATCCTCCGTTTTGCATATTAGGGACATCTAAACACAGAAGGGCATAATACATTTAATAATCATACAAAGTTACAAATATATAAAAAAAAATATATATCATTAGCCTACTCATAATTCGCAGACAACTAAATGAAACCCCCTCTGAGTGAACTTATTTTCAATGTATATTACCGGGTCCCTTGACCCGCGGACCCGCAGTCCCACGGCCCAAATAAGAGTACATGGTGTGTGACAGCTCTACATGCACCTGTGCGGATGTCCCCGTCCACCATCCCGCACCCCCAACACTCTTCAGTGAACTATTTACTCTACGACAACAGCTGGGTCAATTGACGACGCGGGCCAATCGGATCCGGGGCTGTTATCGTTGGCAGGAAGAAAAAAAAAAAACCCTGACAGTCGCCATGATACAGCAGCAGCAGCGGAAGCGAGTGAAGTAGCTAGAAAACAAAAGAGAACACGCAGTCGTCCTCGCTATCTGGTATGCTCTTGCAGGTACAAACCACACTTTTCCGTCTCACCGTGGACTATTGGATTCCGTCAGGGGCGTCCGGGTTCAAACCATTCGTCCCATGCGACGGTGGATGTTTTTTGAATTGTATTTTTCATTCCATCTGTGGGGGGAAAGAGAAAAAAATAGGAGCAGTTAGCTTTTTTGTGCTAGCTAGTTTTATGCTAAGCTAAGTAGCATCGCTCCGCTCACACAAGCGAGGAGCAAGGGGCTAGGCTAGTTAGCATGTAGCGGCGCTGTTTAGCCAGCTGGTGCGGCGGCGGTGACGAGCTAGCCTGCGTTGGCTACATAATACGCTGTTTTCTGGCCTAGTCCGAAATGCGCAAGCGGGGTATACGGGCATTATGTAACCGTCGAATGTGCATTTTATCGGCGGACAAATTATTATTTCGCCATGCCAACCGTCCGTGGTATCCGGCGTGAACCGTGGGTATCTTATTTGGACCATCTCTCTGGTGTTGACTTAGCACACAAGCTAGTGAGGTTGCTATATTTAGTGTGTTAGCTGATGGTGGCTATCTGGTGAGGATGAACTAACCTGCTAAGCTACAATGGAAAGAGACTTTGTGTTCGTCCACCGCATCGCTCCTTAATTACAACTGTGCGGTTTTGATGGCGGAGAATTATATTGTCTCGCATGTGACTTGATTGTGTGTGGATAGCAGCTATGCTCTGTTTAAAGCCCAATTACCCTTCTGTATTTAATGAAGTAAACATTGATGTTGGAGAAACACGTGCTGCTTCTCCCTCAGTGCAGAACTGGAAATGTATGGCTTGTTTTAAATATCATCACGAATTCAAGCTTTTCAACACCTTTTGGTGTTGCTATCTGAAGCCCCCACATTTTTTTGCATGTATGCATTCTTCAGAGGTTTCAGGGAACATTCATGTCAGAATCTACCATATGCATACGTCTTTTTGATGTAGATTATTTGCCCTGCAGTACAGGAATGCCCAAGGAAAAATATGACCCGCCAGACCCTAGGCGGATGTATACAATTATGTCGACCGAGGAGGCAGCCAACGGGAAGAAGTCATACTGGGGTGAACTTGAAATCAGTGGTGAGTTTGACAACTAATTGAGGACAAATATATAGTATGTTTTGTACTGAGAATATGACCAATTCGTTCTGGGTCTCTTTAATGTGAAAGAACTGAGCCTGAAAATGTGAACAATTGATCATCTTTGTCTGCATCTGATGCACACTAAAACCGCCCACCAAGCAACAGGGTGGCAGACTATTCATCCAAGTCTACAGCTAAGGTGTGTGTGTGTGTTCTGCACAATGCCAACAGGTCGAGTACGAAGCCTCAGTACAGCCCTGTGGTCTCTGACCCACCTCACTGCCCTGCACCTCAGTGACAACTCCTTGTCACGTATCCCGCCAGACATTGCCAAACTACACAACCTGGTTTACCTGGATCTGTCGTCCAACAAAATCAGGAGCCTGCCGACAGAGCTCGGAAACATGGTGTCGCTCAGGTGAAAAGCATTCTACCCCAAATGTGCATCCAATCCCCTCAAACGATAAGCCTTTAAACCCCGGATTAGTGGAACATGTGCTCCTAGTTTAAATTATTGTATTTGTGTTCTATTGCTTGATTGAGAGGCTGTGATCTGCTCGTGCCTAAAGCTGGGGTTTCTGCTCAACAGGGAACTTCTTTTAAATAACAACCAGTTGCGGGTCCTGCCTTTTGAATTGGGGAAACTGTTCCAGTTACAAACGTTAGGGTTGAAGGGTGAGTGGACGTTTGGCATCGTATTTTTTAGACCCTACCCAAGGTTTGTGTTGGCGAGGCTCAATTGTGGTGTCTGTTGGTTCCGCCAGGAAACCCACTAGCACAAGAGATCATGAGCCTCTACCAGGAACCGGATGGCACCCGCAGACTGCTGAACTACCTGTTGGACAACCTGGCAGGAGCCATTAAGAGACGTGAGTGCCCAAGATGTTGTGCTGCCTGTTGAATCTGATAAGCATTCCCATATGGTGTCTGGAATAGTGAAAAGGCTGACACCAGCAAGCTGTGAACTTAAAAGGCAATGCTTGACCCCTAACCAACTGTTAACCCCTGTTTCTGTTTGTGAGAGAACCAACTGTTAACCCTGGTATCTGTATAGTTGACAGAACCAACTGTTAACCCTGGTATCTGTATAGTTGACAGAACCAACTGTTAACCCTGGTATCTGTATAGTTGACAGAACCAACTGTTAACCCTGGTTTGTCTGTTTGTGAGAGAACCAACTGTTAACCCTGGTTTGTGACAGAACCAACTGTTAACCCTGGTTTGTGACAGAACCAACTGTTAACCCTGGTTTGTGACAGAACCAACTGTTAACCCTGGTTTGTGACAGAACCAACTGTTAACCCTGGTTTGTGACGGAACCAACTGTTAACCCTGGTTTGTGACAGAACCAACTGTTTACCCTGGTTTGTGACAGAACCAACTGTTAACCCTGGTTTGTGAAAGAACCAACTGTTAACCCTGGTTTTGTGTGTTTGACAGAACCAACGGAGCAGCCTCCCGCAAGGCAATGGATCGCCCTGAACGAGCCGGACCGGACACGAGCCTCGGGTAAGCTCCGCTACAGGCAAACTAAGCATCACTTGTGTGCAACACAAACCCTGGGCTGGTTAACCTCGATTCGAGATGAGCGTATAATCCACGACCAGCCTGTTGACCGGATGTACATCCTGACTGCAGTTGTTTAAATCCACAGCGATATGCAATGACATGAATATCCCTCAATACAAATGTGTGTGATCATTAATAAGGCCTTCACGGGCCCGTTAGTCACTAGATTAACTTGGCAGTAGTCTTCATTCACACAGGCATGTGTGAATAAGGTCCTCCATGTACAGACGGGCGATGGCCATGGAGTAACCACCACCTGGTGTTCTCCCTGCGCCGCACTAGTTCTGTCTGCGTGTCAGTTCTGGTCAAACCGGTTGTTGTTTCTGCTTAGTCCGAACAGCTTGTCAGACCGCCACCTTTCTGTGTCTGTCGGAAGCCAAAATGGCATAGGTCTGCATGCAAGTATTCGATGCCACGTGGAGGGCTGGGGGTAGAAGCTTAAATGAAGATGAAGAGAATTATCTGTTAAATATCTCATTTTCATTCACGTAGGGCAAAGCCTAGCATGATATTGCACTTAACAAATGAAATGCAATTCCTTAAAGCTACAATCAGGCCTCTGAAGTGCATTGCCCTCAGCATTTGGTCAATGCCGACGTTTTTGTATGAAGCAGCAAATGAGTTTCTCAACCTGGTGGCACTGATGGAAAGATGCTTTTAGGTAAAAGCTGTGTCTGGGTTTAGTTACTATAATGCATCAACACTCATGCGAAATCACTTTTGCATGCACAAAAACCACGACCCTTCCACGATTTGCATAAAATGTACTGGTGGTTTGAAACGCACACCCTAACTTGGCATTGTAGCGGCTAGACATGTGCAGAGTGAACGTATAGTTCCCTGAAACCCGTCTCCTGTGTAGGGGTAGTGGGTGACGTGCCACTGAAGGCAAGGCTTTGTGTGCCTATTGATTATGGATCACCAGTCCCACCGCAGAAGATTGCCCGTGTTGTTTATGCCCGTGTTGCCCCTCCTGTGTTCTCCAGCGTTGTTCTCGGTGATGTGCTACAACGTGCTCTGTGACAAGTACGCCACGCGGCAGCTGTACGGCTACTGTCCCTCCTGGGCCCTGAACTGGGAGTACAGGAAGAAGTCCATCATGCAGGAGATCCTGACGTGCAACGCAGACATCATCAGCCTGCAGGTACGTCGTTGTGATCGAGCGGGAAAAAGCTACAGGGACCTCCCCCCTCCCAGCCGCTGCATGCGTGGGTACATAGTGTTCAGGCCAACATAAAGCTACAGGGACCTCCCCCCTCCCAGCCGCGTGGATGCATGCGTGGGTACATAGTGTTCAGGCCAACATAATGTGTTTGGAGCCTTGACTGGAAACCGGTTACCACGCTGTAACCCAAGCCCTGTGCCGGGCGTGCTAACCGTTCACCCTGACAGGAAGTGGAGACGGAGCAGTACTACAGCTTCTTCCTGCCGGAGCTGAAGGAGCAGGGCTACGAGGGGTTCTTCAGCCCCAAGTCGCGGGCCAGGACCATGTCCGAGTCGGACCGCAAACACGTCGACGGATGTGCGGTCTTCTACAAGACAGAGAAGTAACTAGCTGCATTATGGACCGCTTCTCCTCCTGGTGTTAACCCTTTCTAATGTGTGTCGTCCTGGGTCATTGGGTTACTCCACAAGTGGTTTTTCAGTTGTGATGCAAAGCGTAATGAAACTAGTAACTCTACGACCATTAACAATTTTGGTAGAGGTAGTTTAAAAGAAGGCACTTACCAAAGATGAGATAAACCTTTTAATAGCCAGAGGGAAATTTAAGCAAGTGCTACTAAAATATTCTGTAGTGGAATTGCTTTTGCATGCACGGCGCTGTGAAAGGATGACGCTTGATTTAGACCTCAAAAAACAGATGTGGGCTGCGTCACGGTCCACTCTTACATACGCTGCATTCTTCAGAACTGAGCGATGCATGCGAGTACATGGAGGACCCAATGTTTACGTACCCTTTGACCGGAGGGGCGTTGGCTCAGGAGCTAGAGCAGGTTGGCTGGTCACCGGAAGGTTGCTAGTTAGAGTCCCGGCTCCTCAGTGTCGAGGTGTCGCTGAGCAAGGCACTTAACCCTGACTGCTCCCGGCGAGCTGGCTGTCGCCCTGCATGGTGGCACCGTCGGTGCGTGACTCGGTGACTGTTGGACGATGACTGAAGCGCTGTGAGAGGCCACTGGTTAGAAGAGGGTGTATGAATGTATTATACCTTGAGCCCCTCAGGCCGCGCCCTGGGTCAGCCCTCACAGACCGTCCTCCTCGCCCCCTACCTCCAGGTTCAGCGTGGTGCAGAAGCACACGGTGGAGTTCAACCAGCTGGCCATGGCCAACTCGGAGGGCTCGGAGGCCATGCTGAACCGGGTCATGACCAAGGACAACATCGGAGTGGCCGTCCTGCTGGAGGTCCGCAAGGAGATGATGGAGCAGTCCTGTGAGTAGCCCCCCTAGACCTCAGGGTTAGAGGGTGTAGCCCCCCTAGACCTCAGGGTTAGAGGGTGGAGCAGTCCTGTGAGTAGCCCCCCTAAACCTCAGGGTTTGAGGGTGGAGTAGCCCCCCCCCCCTAGACCTCAGGGTTAGAGGGTGGAGCCCCCCCCCCCTAGACCTCAGGGTTAGAGGGTGGAGTAGCCCCCCCCCCCCTAGACCTCAGGGTTAGAGGGTGGAGTAGCCCCCCCCCCCTAGACCTCAGGGTTAGAGGGTGGAGCCCCCCCCCCTAGACCTCAGGGTTAGAGGGTGGAGCCCCCCCCCCCCCCCCCCCTAGACCTCAGGGTTAGAGGGTGGAGCCCCCCCCCCTAGACCTCAGGGTTAGAGGGTGGAGCTCGCCCCCCCCCCCCCCCAGACCTGTGTGTACAGTATATGCAACATTAAAAGCCACACTAACAAAGCTTAGTGTAGGTATATTCCTCCACCCCGTACCAAACATCACCTCCACCTGCCTTTCATTGAAGCTAGGGTTACAGAATACGCTCCATTTAAAGTATCCAACCGGAGTGATCCAAGCCTCCGAAGCCCCTCCCAACACAAGGCTAGCTGTAACGATAGGTCTGTCTAGCCCTGTGGAACACTCGGGTCATGCCCAATGAATGCACAGGCAGTGTGTGCGAATATGTGGGTAGACAAAGAAATCATTCCTGCAACAGTACTAAGAATGAATGAATGAATGAATGAATAACAATGAATGAATGAACCGACGGCCTGTTAGGCTTCATGTTGAGGGACCCGGCGCCTCCATTGTGAGGGAAGCCCTCCGGTGAACGACTCCTAACACCTCCTCTCCCATAGCTGGAAAGGCGCTCCACGGCATGGAGAAGCAGCTGCTGCTGGTGGCCAACGCCCACATGCACTGGGACCCCGAGTTCTCCGACGTCAAGCTGGTGCAGACCATGATGTTCCTGTCGGAGGTGAAGAACATCGTGGACAAGGCCACGCGCAGCCTCAAGCTCTCCTCGGTGTCGGGCGAGACCAACGCCATCCCACTGGTGCTGTGCGCTGACCTCAACTCCCTGCCTGACTCCGGTGAGTGTTCAGCTGGGGGTGGGGGGGGGGGGGGGGGGGGGGGGTTACTTAGTGGCTATAGGAAGGTGTTCAGCTGGGGGGGGGGGGGCCTGACCACGCCCTCCTCTATATGGCGGGGTAGCCTGACCACGCCCTCCTCTATATGGCGGGGGAGCCTGACCACGCCCTCCTCTATATGGCGGGGGAGCCTGACCACGCCCTCCTCTATATGGTGGAGGGGGTCTGACCACGCCCTCCTCTATATGGTGGGGGGAGCCTGACCACGCCCTGCGCCCCCCCAGGTGTGGTGGAGTACCTCAGCACCGGCGGCGTGGACTGCACCCACAAGGACTTCAAGGAGCTGCGCTACAGCGACAGCCTGACCAACTTCAACTGCAACGGCAAGAACCCCACGTCCAACGGCCGCATCACGCACGGCTTCAAGCTGAAGAGCACCTACGAGGAGGGCCTGATGCCCTACACCAACTACACCTACGACTTCAAGGTGAGCCCTGACCGGCCGGATGCTGTGATGGGATGTGACTAGGGGAGTGACGAGATCTCGTGGCACAAGATCTCGCGAGATTAAACTCGACGATATTACCCGTCGCGTTAAGAATCTGTCTCGTGAGATTTGTGACCTATCAAACTTCTATTTCTCGCCTGTGGGGGCAGTAATGCGCCTTTGCTACATTTAGCCTGCCAGAACCTAGAGAAGGAAAAGAGGAGAAGGAGGGGAAGCATCGAAAGCAGCCATAAGCTGTGTTCGAAATCGTTCCCCATCACGGATATAGTGTACTATATAGGGTGCCATTTTGTAGTGGTGTTCGAATTCTCAGTGGTTAATTTCATGCACTATATAGTGCACTTAAAATAACCAAAATTTGAGTGTACATACAATTTACCCTACATGTTACTCCCGTATACACTAATCCGGCGAAACAGGAAGTAAAGCAGCGTCGACATTGCTGAGTTGCTGGAATCACGTGTTTTGCTAAGGAAGTAGCGTGTTGGTCCCTGTAGGCGGTTGTTGGTGATGCAAAATGTTCTCCTTTTTCTTTAGTTTTTTTTAGGACATAAGCTGTTAAATTATGTAATGATATTAATAGTAATAATTGTGTACAGTAGTCCTGCTGTATGGCTACAACACTTCCCTCGGCCGGCCACGCAGTCACACACATTCAAGAATTTTGCCATCTTCTCTCTGTATGGTTACTGACACATTATGGTACGAGTTCACTGCCTGTGAAAACCTCACGACACATTTGAACCTGATGAGCTGATCTGCGATGGCGTGTAGTATCTGGCCAATCCATCCGGAGCTCATATAATTCTGAGTTCAATCAGTGCCCTGAAGTTTGCGTTCTGAAGCTCATCGCATGCCAGACGATTAATAAAATAATCCTGAATACCTGGAAGAACATGTATTTTATTGCTACAACTGGTCGTGGTTAGCTATTTGCAACTTGGGAAGCTTGTGAACATATTAGCAAACACAGCTAATAATGGCAGATAGGTTTTATTGTTGTCAATACACATCTTAATACATTACGTTGTCAATAAATTACCTTCATCGGTAAGCTTTGGCCAGTGCCTGACATCATCTATCCAATTTTCCATGTTGTTTATACCTGTCACTAAAGTCCGCGAGCAGGATGCTTTTCACTGAAAAACCATTAGAGGGCAGCGGCAAGTAACATTTCAGCAACGCAGCGATGGCGACAGTCAAAGATGGATAGATTTCGCGGCGGATTAGTGTATACCACAATGCAATGCGGTCGTGTTTTTCCGGAGGAGAAGAAGAAGCTAACCGCGAAAACTAATACATTTAATGATGGAGTCTCCGGCTTGCGTTTAGAAATGTCAACAATTTATTTGGGATTTAACATAGAATATTTAACATTCAAAATTAATTGAAAAAAACTTGAACATGGAAATGTAACATTCGACATCAATACAACCTCCAGCCTGGTTTTCTTAGATGATGTGGGCGCATCACGTCACACAAATACCCGTTAAATAAAAGTCTGTTGGTCCAGTCATATATTTTGTCATTGTACTTTTCTTAAAATCTCGTTGCGTCTCGTTCTCGTGAACCCAATATCGCGTCTCGTCTCGTGAGCGGAGTGTATCGTCACACCCCTAGATTTGACCACAACTTAATCCTTTCCCTCTTCAATACGATGTGGATCCTTTGAAGGGTTTATTCTGGGGTTGTATTTTCAGTTGTTATACATAGTGTTGTGATGGTCCACCCTGACCCTCATGATGTTAAACATGGCGTTGTGATGGTCCACCTGACCCTCATGTTGTTAAACATGGCGTTGTGATGGTCCACCTGACCCTCATGTTGTTAAACATGGTGTTGTGATGGTCCACCTGACCCTCATGTTGTTAAACATGGTGTTGTGATGGTCCACCTGACCCTCATGTTGTTAAACATGGTGTTGTGATGGTCCACCTGACCCTCATGTTGTTAAACATGGTGTTGTGATGGTCCACCTGACCCTCATGTTGTTAAACATGGTGTTGTGATGGTCCACCTGACCCTCATGTTGTTAAACATGGCGTTGTGATGGTCCACCTGACCCTCATGTTGTTAAACATGGTGTTGTGATGGTCCACCTGACCCTCATGTTGTTAAACATGGCGTTGTGATGGTCCACCTGACCCTCATGTTGTTAAACATTAGGCCTGCAGCGGATTCGAATTGTATCCGAATCCGTTCGGTTCGTTTACCACAGTTCGGAGCATTCTGGAGATCCGCGGATTTCGGTTTCATGAAGGCATTGCCTTATGTAGCGTATTTTGCCTACTGTAGCCTACGTCCGAAACAAAAGGGTGTTTAGGACCCAGCGGAATGCATTCTCTCCAGTGCTGCCCGAGCCAATGATACTTTTCCCGCCCCTCCCTTCAGCCTGTCAGCGTTCAAAACAAACTGGGCTTTTCAAGCGCACGATTCCTAAATTTAAAGAAAGTAATTGATACAATTATATTCTAAATATACGGGAGATAAATACAAACGGGTGATAAGCGGGATAACGGCCTTCGAGGTCGACCGGTTCGATGGAAATAATGGACAGGTAGAGGCAACTCTGGCTTCATGCTGCGCTCGTCGCCAGAGTTCTAAGCCTCGTCGGCCGTTATCCCTTACATGTTACACTCAGTGCACCATGTTTTCAAATGCATTTTTAGGGGAACATTTATTGCACAAAAAAGCCTTGCAAGTTGTCTGATTGCAGTCAATTAACACATTGCAAATAGCCTGTGGGTCTCATTCATTTTTGTGTTTCTCCCCCAAACGCCTATTTACTATCACGGACATGATCCTAATCCGAACCGTATCCGAAACCGAGGCCCAAAACGGTTATCTGAACCGAACCGTG
Source organism: Gadus chalcogrammus (assembly GCF_026213295.1). NCBI lineage: Eukaryota > Metazoa > Chordata > Actinopteri > Gadiformes > Gadidae > Gadus > Gadus chalcogrammus. The sequence goes on along the minus strand of NC_079421.1, from coordinate 22,912,164 downwards.
GACACACTGATCCGTTTCACCCCTATTAAACATGGTGTTGTGATGGTCCACCTGACCCTCATGTTGTTAAACATGGCGTTGTGATGGTCCACCTGATCCTCATGTTGTTAAACATGGCGTTGTGATGGTCCACCTGACCCTCATGTTGTTAAACATGGCGTTGTGATGGTCCACCTGACCCTCATGTTGTTAAACATGGTGTTGTGATGGTCCAGCCTGACCCTCATGTTGTTAAACATGGCGTTGGGACGGTGACTGGTTGTTGTTAAACGTTGCGTTGGGACGACCCGTCCTGGTTGTTGTTAAACGTTGTGTTGGGACGGCCCGTCCTGGCTGTTGTTAAACATGGCGTTGTGGTGATGACTGGTTGTTGTTAAACATGGCGTTGTGGTGATGACTGGTTGTTGTTAAACATGGCGTTGTGGTGATGACTGGTTGTTGTTAAACATGGCGTTGGGACGGCCCGTCCTGGTTGTTGTTAAACATGGCGTTGGGACGGTGACTGGTTGTTGTTAAACGTTGCGTTGGGACGGCCCGTCCTGGTTGTTGTTAAACGTTGCGTTGGGACGGCCCGTCCTGGTTGTTGTTAAACGTTGTGTTGGGACGGCCCGTCCTGGCTGTTGTTAAACATGGCGTTGTGGTGATGACTGGTTGTTGTTAAACATGGCGTTGTGGTGATGACTGGTTGTTGTTAAACATGGCGTTGTGGTGATGACTGGTTGTTGTTAAACATGGCGTTGTGGTGATGACTGGTTGTTGTTAAACATGGCGTTGGGACGGCCCGTCCTGGCTGTTCCGGTGTCTGCGTCCACGCGGCTAACCCCCGTCCCCTCCTCCCCAGGGTGTCATCGACTACATCTTCTACTCCCGGCCCAGCCTCAACGTGCTGGGCGTCCTGGGGCCCCTGGACCCCCACTGGCTGGAGAACAATATCAGCGGCTGCCCGCACCCCCACATTCCCTCCGACCACTTCTCCCTGTTCGCACACCTGGAGCTCCTGCTGCCCAACCTGCCCCCCCAGGTCAACGGTCTGCACCTGGGCGCCCGCAGGTAGTGAGTCCCCCCCCACCAGCTCTGGTCCCCCTACTGCAGGAGGAGGAGGGCGCTGTGAGATGGACCGCGGGGGCGGGCCCACAGGGATTTCGTATGATGTAATAGATATTCTATATTTTCCTTTTTTCCTTTTATTTTTTATTTGTGGAACTGCTCGAGTCAATCCTGTGTTCTGTGTTCTCTTGTTTCGGACTCCTCTGCTCCACTGCTCCCCCCCCCCCCCCCCCCCCCCCCAGCTTGCTTTACCCCAGCGCGGGGGCGGGGGGCGCTCAGAGGGCCAGCGGGGGGTGTTGGGTCAGGGGGGGGCGGGGGGGCGGGGCATTCACGCTTTAGTTTTTAATTCAGACTCCGACTGTGGCGGCGCAGGGCTAGGGGTCCGTCTGTCTGTCTGTCCCTGTACAAACCTGACACCAGCAAAGACGGCAGACGCGTCCGTACGTCAGACGTCCTGACTTGAGCTGCTGCTCGCCCTCTCCCCGGCCGCCCCCCCCCTCGGCCGCCCCCCCCTCTGCTCCAGGAGTCCTTTAAGACGTGGGTGGGGGTGGGGGTGGGGTCAGGGGTCGGAGGGTGGGGCTGCCGGTTGTGTTGAGTGGCGATTGGACGAGGTGCGGTCCTTGAAGCAATCGAGATATCCCCCCCCTCCCCCCGTGGTGCTGAGGCCTTCTGTGGGCACGGACTGCCATGGTGCTAACAGTCAGGCTCCGCCTCTAGCCGGCAGCCCCCCCCACCGTTGCCTAGACAACCAGGCAGCTCCCCCTCTGTCGGGCCAGCAGGCAGCTGGCGGCGGGCCGAGCGCAGGCCTCCACCTCACAGCACAGCGTGGCGTAGCCCCCTAGGCTGCGAGGGACCCTTTAATATCACCGAGCTCATGGGGCCCCCCTGTAGCCGCGGGGCGGGGGCTGACACTTTCAGTATTCACCTGCACCCCCAGAGCGGGGAGTCTCGCTGAACAGGAGGCAGACTAGCGTCTCTGGTGTCTGGACTCACCGTCTGGGTCCAGGCTCAGACTGCCCCCCCCCGTACACACACATGTCATTTGCAGGCAGATCTGTAGCACTGTCTCCAAGGCCAGTACCGCCCAGCCATGCACGCACTCAGCAGTGTTTGTACAGAATAGAACTCTAGATTCAGTCTTTACATGATTGTATATGAACCACAAAAGACCTGTTTTTTTGGCGTTTTTTTGTACGAAGAATAAATTATGATCCAGATTTGAGAAAAAAAGATTGTATTGTAAACTATGGCTAAATTTTTATCCAGTTAAGATGAATTGATCTTACCAGCTTGTACAAAAGACTTAAGAGGAGGTTGTTCACGGCATTCACCTGTCCCCACTTTGCACTCCCCCCCCCCCCCCCCCCCCCCCCGGCTATACTAACCTGACGGCTGCTCTGGTTCTTAAGGGCGCCCCTCAATAACCTGACGGCTGCTCTGGTTCTTAAGGGCGCCCCCTCACCCCTGATGGCTGCTCTGGTTCTTAAGGGCGCCCCTCAACCCTTCATTCGGACGGCAGGTATTGCTGAGATTGTAAATAGACGGCGGCGTAACCGTCGCCGTGCTCCACCAGTCCAGAGGCACTGCCAGCTGGTGACCCCCCCCTTATGGTCGCATGGTGCAAGACCCCGCCACGCCCCAGCAGCTCCATGACCACAGGGGGCGTACCACCGGAGCGTCGTGCCTCTCGTAGCAGTGCTCCTCGTCTTGCACTGCCCCCCTGCTGGTGAACGCCTGAACAACCTTTTCTCTTATTTTTAAATACTGTCGAGACATTGTGAAGATTATGTGGTTGTGTTTGTTTTGTCTTTTTTAATGAGCTGTGACAATGCTATGATGTGTACCCCCCCCTCCTTTAAGTTGAACTCCTTAGTAATCAGGTATGCTATATATAGACCCTCCCTCATAGTGTCCACCCGCTGTTCCTTGGCTCGGCCCCCCGGTCCCTCACCCCCCCTCTGGGACTCTGGTCCCCCCCAGCCCGGCCCGTCGGGCCCCTGGCCCGTGCGTTGCCCTGGTTCTCCATCTGCCCCTGACCCCAGGCCCACTGTAATTGTTTTGCCCCTGGTTCAACCACTCTGTACAGCCCCCCCCTCCCGTATCTCAGTTCTAGTGCCATCGCCATAGTCCTGTTGCTCTGCTGGAGGACCCCCCAGGTCTAAGGATGAGGCAGTCGGTGTGTCAGGTCCCCCCCCCCCCCCCCGTTAGGCCCGCCCCCGGGAGCTCTGTAGTCGGGTTTCCGGTCGGAACGCTGGAGCTCCGCCCACGGGGCTCCGCCCACGAGGCTCCGCCCACGGGGCTCCGCCCACGGGGCTCCGCCCACAGGGCTCCGCCTACGTCGTTGTTCTCAGCGTGCAGATCCGTTGGAACCGAGCACTTGGCTTCAGATACTGCTTTAGACCCCCCCCCCCCTCTGTGAGTTTGGACACATTTTAGTGATTATTGATCACGCCACTTTTTTAAAAATGTATATTTTGACATCTGTCAGGGGGACAACGAGTAGAGAAGTTCAGACTTAATTGTAAAGTTGAGTTTTCTTGTCAATTTAGTTTGCCCCTGGTTTTTATTTTACTTGTTTTCGATTGAATGGTGTCCAGCCTGATTTTATTTTCTTTCTGAATTGCATTAGTATTGTAGTAGATTTAAAGACTAGCTTTTTGTAAAGTGTGAATAAAAGATGTATCTCATGTTTCCTTTCTAAAAGATGTGTTGTGTAAATCCTGAACTCTATGGTGTTATGGTGGCCACGTTCTGTCCCTTAATCCTCTTGATTTCGCCCTGGCGTTGCAAACCAAATCCTGTGTTAACCCTGGTGGGAAAGGTCTCATGAGATTAGTAGTTGAGGAATTGAACACTTCTGAAGTCTCGCGCAGATGGATTTGATAAGAGGTGCCGAGTACCATTGTTTATTGGTAAGAATGTTTTTTTTAATCACGGGATATTCAAGTTTTACGTTTTGAATTTCAGCTTTATGTGGGATGTTTCGTGACTCTAGCCATGTTCTTAGGCTAGGGCAGGTGATTTGTGGCAGTCTGGCCGGTATGGGAAATGTTTTTAGTTCTAGACTGGTCCTGTGATTTTTGAGTAGCATACTAGTCCCATCTCACTTTGTACCGTGTGCATCACAGTGGATAACTGTTACGCTAGCAAGCTATAGATAGTTATAGTTCTTTTGGTCGTGGCCCCACGTCGTCTGGCTTGTGACGGGCGATCAGGGTGGCGGTCCCTCGTCTTCAGTGTGTAGGAACACTGGGTTGGATCTGCACTTTGTCACTGTGGGTCGGAGCACGCTGAAGTTGGCTCTTTTCTTTTTCGCCAGGCTGAATCTTGTTTTAACTTGTGTTTTTCCGTTTCGATGTTGTACACCAAAGCTGCTTGTGTTTAAGTTTTTAAGATTTAGAGCAAGACCCCCCCCTCCCCTCCCCTGGTGTTATTGATGCAGGGCGGGTACCCAGGGCAGATGCTGCCGTTCCCTTGGTAACGGTCACGCGTTGCATCCACATGCGGCCATCCGTCAGTGGAGCGGTGGATTCAGTAGTTCTCCTGAAACTTGGCAATAATACCGTAGACGTTTTTATTTTTTAACCTGGAAGCCCGCGGCTTGTTGCCCGCTTCATTTCTATTTTGTGGATCCGCAGCACGCCTGCGGTTGGGCCGTCCGTCCTCCGACCCCCAGTGGGACGTCTCCGTTCGTTTCTCCTCATTTTGTATATTTACTCGCCCACCCTGCCGATCGATAGTGATAGTTGTTCAATAATCAGGATTGTCTATCTTTTAGTCAAATGAGTACATATATTGATCTGTGTCACTGTGTTAATACACTGGACCAACAATTGTTTACCATTCATAAAATACCAGCAAAATATTACGAATAATAACCTGGAGGAAAAAAAAACACACATGCACAATGTTGTAGAATGTCCATGAACCCAGATCAGATAACAAGGCAGCTGTTTTCAATTCAACACACTGATAAAAAAAAAAAAGCTGAGTGGTAAACAATGCTCTTTCTGTTGTACCCCTTTGCTGTCCTCTTGATAGTTTTCAGACTTTACTTTTCTCTCTGTTGAATAGAGGTTCTGCTTGGTTTCTTTACACCTATATGTATTTTCCTACTTCTGGTGGAAATAAATTCTATATTATCTGTTTTAAACGTGTCACCTCTTCTTTGCAATGGATATTGAAAATAAATTCTATATCTGTTTTACTTTATCTTGCCTCCGTGTTCTTCATTTTAGGACATTCGTAATTGGTCCTTTGCAAGAGCTACGTCTTTTGTACTAGTGATCGTAGTATATAAAGACCAGTTTATATTTAGATTTTCATTAAAAAGGACTATTGTATATTATAGTACCGATTCTGGCCGCATGGTGGAGCCAAAGGACTATGTAATACATATATCCCCCCCTCCCCCCATATCAAGGATTTGGAAAGTAGGTGACCTTCTCCACATGTAGATTGCAATGCAGATATTGGCTATTTGGTCATTGGTGGGGACTTTTTCCCCATGGATAGTGGGAGAAAATAATGCATGCATATGCTGAAATTAGAATTTAATTAGTTAATTAGCAACTTTTGATTTGCGTTATTAAGTTATCATTTTCTTTGTAACTATGTCAAAAGGGCTCTGTAGGGAGCAGAAGAGAAAGCTGTTAAGAAAAACATTCCCTGTGCCAGGTTTCAGATTAACCATTTCAAAGAAACTCTTTGATTTTGTTTTCTCGCTAAGCAACAAGCGCACATTTTTTTAACATGCCCACAATGTCTGCTGCCCAGACCAGTATATCAACTTAAAATCTTCCAAAGAATAACATCTTATTTTCATGACAAAATAA
>NC_079421.1:22893782-22896282 GCF_026213295.1 Gadus chalcogrammus | reverse complement strand
CGTCGTCGCCAGCATGAGTTCTGAATATAAGAACTGGGAAGAAGTTTATGGAGTGCAGGAATCGGTGTCTTGATGTTTATCATGAGGGGGTTTTGTTATTGACTTTGAATGCATCTGCTGTTCTTGGCTTGTCAGCCCAGTGTTTGTGTTGACCACTTGTTTTTCCAGTCTGTCCGTCTGTCCGTGAGACAGTTGGTATGTGTGTACTTTGTTTGGGGGGTGGGTGAGCATCAGTGTAAGGCAGATGTGTTCTTATGCATGCCACTGATTTGTTTTGCACATGGTTTGTGTGTTTGTATTCAGACACGTGTGGATTTGTGTGTGTGTGTGTGCTGCATGTGTGTTTGAGCTTGTCTGTGTTCAAATGTGTGTGTGTCTGTGTGTCTTAGTGTGTGTGTGTGTGTGTGTGTGTGTGTGTGTGTGTGTGTGTGTGTGTGTGTGTGTGTGTGTGTGTGTGTGTGTGTGTGTGTGTGTGTGTGTGTGAGAGAATATTTTTCGAATCCCTTTGTAAACCCAGCCAGCAGTCTGACAGATGGACACTTTATGGCTTGAATACTTTTCTGGGAAGAGATAGCAATCCTCTCAAACTTCCACACGCAGCATCTCCTTCTGAGGCTCCATCAGCCAATAGGAGGCCTCATCTAGACGAACCCTAATCCACCCCCAGTGTTTTCTTCCATCTCCTAACTGCTCCCGGATGGACATCGTTGCCTTTTACACTTCAAGGAAAATAGGTGGCGTGGTCCAAAGTGTTCCCAGCAAGCGGCGGTCCCATGAAGACCTGACGGTTTGATGTGACTGGCTCGTAGAGCAGGGAGCCTATTAGTACAGGAACAATATGTCCGTTGTGTGAGCATCGCCGGACATCTGCTGGAACGTCGTCCGCCCTGCCTCGTGGCCGGGGCTGCGCTGTTATTGGGCTGCTGTGGTGGTTCAAGATGTGAAGGCTTTACTAGATCGACATGGATTAATAAAGGGTATCGGACCCTTTATTAATCCATGTTGATATTTCCCCCTACCGTGCAAAATAAAGGGTTAGACTATTCACGAGATTGTAAGATAAATCTCAGTCTGCTCAGAGGAGAGCACTTCTAACACAAAGGTATCGAGGAGAGAGACCAACGACCCCACCTCCTGCTTCCATCCTCCTGCCTCTAACTCCAACACTCACACACCTGTTTCTAGAAACCCGGGGACTCTCGTGCACTAATGGAGCCACACTCCGGCCCCCGTCAGCGTGGTCTGACGGGGGCCATCGTCGCCCTCTCATCCGTCTCCCCTCACTGCGCCCTCCCCTCACTGCGCCCTCCCCTCACTGCGCCCTCCCCTCCTCAGATCGGCTCCTGCACCACAGAGACCAGGCTTCTGCTTTGGTTTTCCACGGTGAACACCTAATTGACGATCAGAGCAGGACTTTGAGCGTCTCTCTCGCCGTTACATCTCACTAATATAAACCCAGGGCACAAACTGTGATGATCCATATCTTAGGGCGGACGGCACCGCCGTCCTAAAACGATAAAGGAATCACAAATGCTCTAAGTCCCAGCGTCTTCCTTCATAAATAATTGCAGCCCCCCCCCCCCCCGAGGGGCTCCGGAGGAGACCTTTAGCCGAGCAGCGCGGGCGGCTTTACACCTGCAATATAAAGTAAGTGTCGGGGGTGTTTTGGAAGAGGGGGGATGGGGGAGGGGGACACCTGACTATCTGCCGTGCTAACTGCCCCCATGCCCTGGACCCAGACAGCCTCCACTCTTTACAACCTGTGGCCCATGTGGGTGGGGTTCAGGGGGGGGGGGGGGGGGTGAACCATGCCTGTAAAGATTCATGTAGATCAGTAAAGGGAGGAGGTGGTTAAAGATTGCATTGCAAAGTGTCGGTTGTGGCTTGACCGACAGCTTGAAGGTTGCGGGTTCAATCCCAGAAGACGGCCAGCCCCCAGGACGTAGAGCGGGTTGACTCGTGACCGGAAACTGCCCCAGACAAGCTGTCGGTCGCCTTGCATGGTTGATTTCGCTGTGTGTGTGTGTATAATACATTTATACTGTATATAAATATATATGTGTATGAATAGTTGTAAGGCGCTTTGAACGAAAACATCGGCTAAATGCCCTGAACGTCAACATATAATTATGTGTGAGCAGTGTACGTTGCTTCAGGTACAAGCCCCCCCTGGGCAGCCGTGTTAATGGGTTCCCCCGGCCTCTTCCAGCTAGAGAGGGTTAACAAGCCCCCTGGGTCATTAAAGGTGCCTGGATGATGCCCCTCTTCACCATGTGTCTCTCAAGTCCATACAAGGCCAACACCGTGTCTGAGTCGACCTCCAGATGAACGTTGTTCCTCCCTGGGGAGGGGAAGGAATGCGGATGATGAGAAGCTGTGGGCATGTGGGAGCCGGTCGTTGGGATGAGGTACGCCGGTGCCCTGATCCCGGGTCAGCGCCGGGCCTTGCTCCCAGCGCCGTCAGGGGGGTCACCCCAGTTCATCGCCCTTCATCCGGATA
>NC_079421.1:22877828-22880328 GCF_026213295.1 Gadus chalcogrammus | reverse complement strand
CTCTCTCGCTCTCGCACGCACGTAAACATCACTCCAACTTCTCCAACTCCAAGGCTAGGCTGCTTCACTAAGACCACAACCAACAATCACTTCTATCATCACAATTCAGTCACTGCAAAGATTTAAAAGACAGCCTCTTACCTTACCTAAGAATAGACCCAAAGTGTGTGATTGATACACTCTGGTTTAGCTTTCGCTTGCTAGACGTTTTTAGTATGACGACATTACGTCTTTCTTCTGTTTGGAGAACATGGCTAATTTGCATAAGCACACAGGACTGGCTGGCTCTGCTTGGCAAAAAATAACATATTTGTGAATAAACGTTTTGAATTCTGTATACTTGACATGGTGAGCTTAAAAAACCTTTGAGTGACCATTAGTGACAATAAAATATATATATTTTATTTTTTTTGGCAAATTTGAGACCCACCTCCAATTTTGCTTTCGAGGCTTTCAGGGGGTCTCATGGGTAAATCGGGGGGGTCGATTCCCCCCAGACCCCCCCCCCCCCCCCGTATTTCGCACACTGGTTGAAGGTGCTGGAGCTGGAGTCTGTTGTATACCCTGCGTCTCCGTTCCCCCCCGCAGTACCGGACCTTCGACCCGTGCAAGCAGCTGTGGTGCAGTCATCCAGAAAACCCCTTCTTCTGCAAGACCAAGAAAGGCCCCCCCATCGATGGAACGAGGTGTGGCGATGGAAAGGTAGTTCTTCAAAGTTGTCCTGTGAGTCCGGGCTTAGCTCTGGAGGTAGAGCGGGTTGACTTGGAACCAAAAGGTTGCTAGTTCGATTCCCTGGCCCGAGGTGTCCCTGAGCACACCTACCCCTAGCTGCTCCCTACGAGCTGGCCGTCTCCTTGCGTGGTGACTAGCATCTGCTAAGCGCTCTGAATGTGAAGTCCTCCGGACAGCGACGCATTGAGAGGAAATCGGATACTTCTGAGGGGCTCACAGCAGGCAAAGCGGCTACATCTGCAACAGATTTCAGCAAAAGGGAACAGCCTGGACCGATATTCATCCCTAGAGCCGTCCGCACGGCGGCCCTGATCACACGTCTGTGGGGACAGAGACCTTGACGTCCCCACCTCTGTCTGCCCCCCAGAACTGCTTCAAGGGCCACTGCATCTGGCTGACCAACGACCTCCTCAAGAAGGACGGGGGCTGGGGCGCCTGGAGCGAGTTCGGCCAGTGCTCTCGGACCTGCGGGGGGGGCGTTCAGTTCCGCACGCGCCAATGTGACAATCCCAGGTAGGTGCCCGGCATCACACATGAGTGTGTGGATGAATGGGTGAATGAATGGGTGAATGAATGGGTTAATGGATGGGTTAATGGATGTGTGAATGAATGGGTTAATGGATGTGTGTACGAATGGGTGAATGAATGGGTTAATGGATGTGTGTACGAATGGGTGAATGAATGGGTTAATGGATGTGTGTACGAATGGGTGAATGAATGGGTTAATGGATGTGTGTACGAATGGGTGAATGAATGGGTTAATGAATGTGTGGATGAATGGGTAGTGAGTGTATGTATGAAAATGTGAATGAGTGTATGTATGAATTGGTGAATGATTCTGTGTGTGAATGAGTGTGCGTATGAATGAGGCGTAACGCCATCATGAGACCGCTCTGTGTCGCCCGCGGACACTCTGAGGACCGGCCCCTAATGTGTTGAACCCCCCCCCCCTACCGCCCGGTCCCAGTCCGACCAACGGGGGCCGCTCCTGCATGGGCTCCATCTACCAGTTCCAGATGTGCAGCCTGGAGGAGTGTGACGACATCTACAGCGACGCCCGCGAGGACCAGTGCCGGGCGCTGGAGGCACGCTTCGAGTTCCACAGCAACATGCACCACTGGCTGCCCTACGAACACACCGACCGTGAGTACAGGGAGGGGGGCCTGTTTCTGTTAAGGAGCTCTGAGCCAGGCCTGTTTCCGGATTCTAAGAGTTTGGTGCGGGGTCCTACGTGCGGTCAGTCGGTGGGCAAAGCGTTAACTGAAGCTGAGGGAATGGTGTTGTGTCCTTGGTAGTGGTGTTGGTCCAGCTGGATCCACTGAGCGCTGGCCACAGCTGGCGGTGGTTGTGATCTCTGGCTCTAGCCCCAGTCCTACTCCTCCACCGGCCAACGACCACAGCCCCGCCCTGCCGAGCGCCCCAACCAACACAGGGCTTGGAACTCGCTCACTCCACCCACCCAGTGAATACAGCCGCAGCGCGCCAGGAGCAGCCTGGCCAGGTGCCTTGCTCAGCGACCCCTGACACCGGGAACCAGCAACCTCCAGTTCAGAGACCCTGGACACCTTCTGAGCCGCCCAGCGCTCCTCATAGCTGCTCCAGTCCGGTGGTTAGGTCACGGGCCTTTCTCCCTCTCAGGGGGGGCACATTCCCCCCAGCCTCCACCCTTCACCTCCACCTCCACCACCTCCACCACCTCCACCTCCACCACCCCCACCACCTCCACCACCTCCACCACCTCCACGTCCACCTCCACCACCTCCACCAC
>NC_079421.1:22867828-22872828 GCF_026213295.1 Gadus chalcogrammus | reverse complement strand
CACACTCACACACAGAGTCCTCATCATGGTGCACGCACACACACACTCACACACAGAGACCTCATCATGGTGCACGCACACACACACTCACACACAGAGACCTCATCATGGTGCACGCACACACACACTCACACACAGAGACCTCATCATGGTGCACGCACACACACACTCACACACAGAGACCTCATCATGGTGCACGCACACACACACTCACACACAGAGACCTCATCATGGTGCACGCACACACACACTCACACACAGAGTCCTCATCATGGTGCACGCACACACACACTCACACACAGAGACCTCTCCAGCTAGTGTCACAGATCGGCCTCCAGGCTGAGCGGGTTTCCATTGGTTTCGCTTCGTATTTGTTTTGACCGGGCATGTAGCCGGAGGCAGGACTTTGTAAGGGGGTGTGAGTGCGAACACACTCTGGGTCGTCTAGTGCGTTCATTCACTAGCCTATTAGTGTACATCTAAATGAGATGGCATGAGGTTAACACTGAGCCCACGTGTTCTGGTTTTGCTCTTTTAACAAACTCTCTGTGTCATGGTCCACTTGGTCACAAACACACACACACACACTTCTGCACACACAAAAACACACACCCTACGAACCGAGTGGCCCTAGATCGGCGAGACGTTTGATCTAACGCCCCCCTCCCCCCTCACACCCTCAGATGCAGCTGCACGGGGACGAGGACGTGAACCTGTCCTACAAGTACATGATGAGCATGGACCCAGTGATCGAGGACAACATGGTGGCGGAGGACGCCGCCTACGAGTGGGCCCCCAAGAGGTGGTCCTACTGCTCCAAGCTCTGCGGTGGAGGTGGGTGGAGCCGCGGCCCCCCCAGGGGCCACCAGCCCCTCCTCAGGGGCCACCAGCCCCTCCCCAGCCCTCCTGGTTGTTAAGATACACTGTCCTTATCATTCAGTAACAGCTTCACAGTTACAGTTACAGTTACTCAGTTACAGTTACTCAACTACAAAGTTACAGTTACAGTTACAGTAAAACAGTTACAGTTACATAGTTACAGTTACATAACTACAAAGTTACAGTAACACAGTTACAGTTTCACAGTTCTAGTTACACAATTACAGTTACACAATTACAGTTACTCAGTTACAGTTACACAATTACAAAATTACAGTTACACAGTTACAGTTACACAACTATAAAGGTACAGTTACACAGTTACAGTTACACAGTTACAGTTACACAACTACCAAGTTACAATTACACAGTTATAGTTCTACAATTACAGTTACACGATTACAGTTACACAACTATAAAGTTACGGATACACAGTTACAGTTACACAGTTAGAGTTACACAATTAAAAACTTGCATTAACACAATTACAGTTACTCAGTTACAATTACACAACTACAAAGTTACAGTTACACAGTTACAGTTTCACAGTTACAGTTACTCAGTTACAGTTACTCAGTTACAGTTAGTCAGTTACAGTTTCACAGTTACGGTGACAATGCGTTTCTGACGGACTCTGACCCTGTACAGGTAAACAGTACCTGCGCTACGGCTGCCGAAGACGGGCGGACAGTAAGATGGTTCACAAGACGTCCTGTAACAAGTCCAACATGAAGCCCAGGGGAGACATCCGGGACTGCAACCAGAAGCCCTGCCCCCCCCCCATGTAGGCCCCCCTGCGGTTTCACATTCACATGACCCCATCAGTGTAAACATAACCTACCAGGTGTTGGTTATGCTAATTCTAGCTACAATGATCCGAGTCACCAGTCACCAATCTTAGCGCTTTAATTTGTTCATCAGTTTCATTGGTTCATGTTGGGTTTCACATCTCTACATCACTTCTCCGTTTTGCCAAAATGTTTCAGTTTTTTTATGCCTCTCATTTAATATTGCATTACTTTTGAATTTCACATCCGCAGAGGTTAGGGGTCAATTTAACGATTCCTCATTAGACGGGCTGAGCCCTAAATAAGATTGAAATAAGAATTTAACATACCAAATGCAATGGATTATTGTTTAGGCTATTGGCTAGGGGGAGGACGATGAAGGTAGGATAGGGTTATATACTCATGTATGTACACATTTATAAATGTTATAGGACAATGTGCCGATTGGTCCTTCTACTCACTGTGTTCATTCAAACCCCCGACCGTCTGGATGAAACCTAAACAAAACCGTCTAGCTTCAATTTAGAAATCACGAGAAACGACTGGAGGATTTTCCGAAGGGCCAACGTTCAGAGAGTGCGGCTCAGGCCCTGAACAGCGTCGTAGGGTCAGAGGTCCGGCTGAACGCGCTCGTCCCTCCTCTCTGCAGCTGGGTGACCGGGGAGTGGCAGAACTGCAGCAAGTCCTGCGGCAAGACGGGGCAGCAGATGCGCTCGGTGAGCTGCGTGCAGCCGTCGGACAACAACACCACGCGCTCCATCCACAGCAAGCACTGCAACGACGGCCGCCCGGAGGCCCGGCGCAGCTGCAACCGCCACCCCTGCCCCGCCCAGTGGAGGGTGGGGCCCTGGACCAAGGTACCCGCTCAGAGCCTCCAGCAGGGAGAGACCTCCAGAGGGGAAGGGCTCGGTCAGCGCTGGCCGGCGGTGCGACCGTCGGACGCCAGCTGGCGTAGCTCGGCTAGCTGGCGTAGCTCGGCTAGCTGGCCGGGATCAGCTAGCTTCACACAAAATAAGAAGATAGATTCTAGGAACTCCCAGAACCAGTCACACCAACCGTTTAATTATCCAATGACTTCAGATCTATTTATGCTCCTATATTTTGGCCTTCTGTATTATTATTATTATTTTTTGGTCTAATTTTTCTAATTCTACCTGTAGAAAGCATTGCTGATTACATCAGAATAAGAACCACTACAGGAATTATATTTAGCGTGTGTGTGTGTGTGTGTGTGTGTGTGTGTGTGTGTGTGTGTGTGTGTGTGTGTGTGTGTGTGTGTGTGTGTGTGTGTGTGTGTGTGTGTGTGTGTGTGTGTGTGTGTGTGTGTGTGCGTGCGTGCGTGCGTGCGTGCGCAGTGTTCGGTGATGTGTGGTAACGGGACCCAGCAACGCCAGGCCCTGTGCCACACCAGGGACAACACCATCGGCCTGTGTCTGGAAAGCAAGCCGGACACCATCCGCGTCTGTCGCATGGACCCCTGTCCCAGTAAGCCCTGGAGCCCGCACACAATGAGTCCTCACCTAGGGCTGAACCCCAAGCATGGACACATCGGGTTCAATTATCTAGATTGAAGTTGTGTCACATAACACAATCATAAGATCTAGCTACTGATGTTTCTTTGTATTTGGTTTTCTTAACGTTTACTGATTGAAATGAAATGATAAGCATTATATTCCAAAGGACAACATGTTATACAGACACCTCGCCCGTCTGGAAACCCAGCCTCACCGATCCTCTTCCTCTTCTCCTCTCCTCTTCCTCTCCTCCTCCTCGCCTCCTTCTCGCCTCCTCCTCCTTTCCTTCTCGTCTCCTCCTCCCTCTCCTCCTCCCCTCTTCTCCTCCCCTCCCCCCCTCTCCTCTTCCTCTCCTCTCCTCCTCTCCTCCCCTCCTCTCCTCTCCTCCCTCTCCTCCTCCCCTCTTCTCTTCCTCTCCCTCCTTCTCCCCTCCTCTCCTCCCTCTTCCTCTCCTCCTCCTCTCCTCCTCCTCTCCTCCTCCTCCTCTCCTCCTCTCCTCTCCTTTCTTCCTCTCCTCTCCTCCTCTCCTCTCCTTTCCTCCTCCTCTCCTCCTCCTCACCTCATCTCCTCTCCTCCTCTCCCCTCCCCCCTCTCCTCCTCCTCTCCTCCTCTCCTCCTCTCCTCCCCTCCCCTCATCCTCTCCTCCTCTCCTCTCCTTTCCTCCTCCTCTCCTCCTCCTCACCTCATCTCCTCTCCTCCTCTCCTCCTCTCCCCTCCCCCCTCTCCTCCTCCTCTCCTCCTCTCCTCCTCTCCTCTCCTTTCCTCCCTCTCTCCTCTCTCCTCCTCCTCTCCTCCTCTCCTCCCCTCCCCTCATCCTCTCCTCCTCTCCTCCTCTCCTCCTCTCCCCTCCCCCCTCTCCTCCTCCTCTCCTCCTCTCCTCCTCTCCTCTCCTTTCCTCCTCCTCTCCTCTCCTCTCCTTTCCTCCCTCTCTCCTCTCTCCTCCTCCTCTCCTCCTCTCCTCCCCTCCCCTCATCCTCTCCTCCACTCCTCCTCTCCCCTCCCCCCTCTCCTCCTCCTCTCCTCCTCTCCTCCCCTCCCCTCATCCTCTCCTCCTCTCCCCTCCTCCAGAGGGTTCGTCCGACCTGAACAAGAACGGCAACATCCTGATCCAGTGGCTGTCCCGGCCCCACCCCCACTTCCCCCTCCAGAAGACCAGCTTACGTAAAACCTCCGTCTTTAGCTGCCAGCCCGGCCTCTACAGCGGCGAGCGCAGCTGCATGCCTCTGCTCTGCTGGGCGCTGCCCTTCTCTCTGCTGCTCTGCCTGCAGGGCTGGCCCCGCTGGGGCCCCTGAGGGCCCCGTGACCCCCGCCTGGCCCGCCGATGGGCGGACGGCAAAGCTTTCGCTTCTCTAAAAAAAAATTAGGGGGAAGTTGGGTGTGGAGGGGGGGGGGGGGGCTGGTGTGTCTCTCTCTCGCACTCTTTCTCTCCCCCTCTTGTGTCTCTCTCAATGTCTGAGATGACTCTAACTGTGGTAGGCCTCCGGCCCCTGTGTGCTGGTTGGTTTCTCTCTCGCTCTCTCTCACTCTCTGTCTCTCTCTCTCTCTGTCTCTGTCTCTGTCTCTCTCTCTCCCTCTCTCTCTCTCTCTCCCTCTCCCTCTCCCTCTCTCCCTCTCCCTCCCTCCCTCTCCCTCTCCCTCTCTCTCTCTCTCTCTCTCCCTCTCCCTCTCCCTCTCCCTCTCCCTCTCCCTCTCCCTCTCCCTCTCTCTCCCTCTCCCTCTCCCTCTCCCTCTCCCTCTCTCTCTCTCCCTCTCTCCCTCTCTCCCTCTCTCCCTCTCTCTCTCTCTCTCTCTCTCTCATCATGTAAACTTTGAAGCGCGA
>NC_079421.1:22835328-22862828 GCF_026213295.1 Gadus chalcogrammus | reverse complement strand
CACCGTGGCTACCACAACAACAACAACAACAACAACGACAACGACAGCCACACAGAGGAGCGAGCAGAGGAAGGAGGAGAACAACTCGGTGGAGGACGTGGAGTACGACCGCGTCGTCGGCGCGGACATCGGAGACGTCTCCCGGAACAACCAGATAGGCCGGCGACGGGTCAACTTCCGGGAGCGGACCAAGAACAAACGCATCCAAGAACTCCTGGAGGAGAAGCGGAACTTCCTGCTCCGGAGAAAGAGGGGGCAGGCGGCGCGGTGACTCGGCGCCCGCCGCCGCTTGGTTTTGGTTTCTCTTATAGAGAAAAACCTCAGACTGGCTCTGAAGACTCTGTGGTTCAAACCTAGGGAAGCCACTATCTGACCAGCCCCCCCCCTCTCCCCCTCCCTCCCTCCCTCCCTCCCTCCCTCTGACCAGCCCCCCCCTCTCCCCCTCCCTCCCTCCCTCCCTCCCTCTGACCAGCCCCCCTCCCTCTCCCCCTCCCTCCCTCCCTCCCTCCCTCCCTCTGACCAGCCCCCCCCTCTCCCCCCCCCTCCCTCCCTCCCTCCCTCTGACCAGCCCCCCCCCCCCTCCCCTCCTTCCTCCCCTCCCTCCCTCCCTCTGACCAGCCCCTCCTCCCCTCCCTCCCCTCCCTCCCTCCCTCCCTCTGACCAGCCCCCCCCTCCCTCCCCTCCCTCCCTCCCTCTGACCACCCCCCCCCCCTCCCTCCCCTCCTTCCCTCCCTCCCCTCCCTCCCCTCCCTCCCTCCTCCCTCCCTCCTCCTCCCTCCCCTCCTTCCTCCCCTCCCTCCCTCCCTCTGACCAGCCCCCCCCTCCTCCCCTCCCTCCCCTCCTTCCCTCCCTCCCTCCCTCTGACCAGCCCCCCCCTCCCTCCCCTCCCTCCCTCCCTCCCTCTGACCAGCCCCCCCCCTCCCTCCCCGCCTTCCTCCCCTCCCTCCCTCCCTCTGACCAGCCCCTCCTCCCCTCCCTCCCCTCCCTCCCTCCCTCTGACCAGCCCCCCCTCCCCTCCCTCCCCTCCCTCCCTCCCTCTGACCAGCCCCTCCTCCCCTCCCTCCCCTCCCTCCCTCCCTCTGACCAGCCCCTCCCCCCCTCCCCCCTCCCTCCCTTTGAGCGATGTCAATGCCTCTAAACAGGGCTAATCAGAAGGGAGACGCCCCGGTTCTCTTCATGGGTAATAAATAAGGTAGTACGCTAAGATTCAGAGATCACAGGCAGATGCAGATGGCTGCAGGTGTCTTTACGTGGACTTAAAAAGCAATAGAATATGCGATGAAAACAATTAAATGTGACCAGTTTAACTGCCACCATACTTACCTTACTTAAATACCGAACATGTAAAAATGTAATTCAGTTGGCATCAAAATCTTAACAGAGAATCTGTTATCTCATCACATAAGGTTTGTACAAATGTAATATATCAGTAAATATCCTTACATTGGAATTCAGGCCAGCCCAAGACAGCAGAGAAACCGGGGCAGTAAACGTATATAAATACCACTCAGGGTCATGGTAACAGACACGGGGCGAACCAGCTCCTCTACCACCCACAGGAGAAGGGTTCCTGGCTCAACCCTGCGTCACTTCCAAATCAAACAGGAAAACTGTGAGATTTCAAATGGAGACAGTTCTCTCGCTGCTTATTGTCTATCATCTGCTTCCATAAGTATAATTTAATTTCTGTTTCTTAAGAAGTTAAGCATCATAATGATTATAAAAGCGTTATTAGCTTTGGCTAGCTTTGACTTTATCTATAGCATCTTGATAACTCAATAAGCTAGCTTGGGGGTTTATGAAGAGTACAGAGGGATTTCGTATACAATATATGTACATAAAAAACAGAACTTAATGTTTAATATATATTAAAGTTTTAAGTGCCTGTGGTATTTTGCAAATAAGAATTGTGGTTGGTCTTTTTTTCCAATGTTTAAAAAAACTGTTATTTTCCCAGGTAATGCATGTACAACCTGAGATTTGAATTTGTTGACTCAGAAAACATCATTGCACACCATGCAATCGGCCAAGTGACGTCCGTACATTAGTGACCACTAGAGGGAGACAGAGGTCCTTGTTTTGTCTAAAAGGACCATGGCCAAAGAGACAGCAAGAAAAACATGATGACAAGGACTTGGCTTAAGCTAGTCATGTGTTTGTGTTGACATGGCAGGAAACGTCTAAATCCATCTCCTTTATCTATAGCCTACAGCTTAATCATGTCAACCATAAATCATTCTCACTGTTAGTCTAAGAATACGATAAAGATGGCATGAGTACGTAATAATGTTGTAAAGACGAGGGTTCACAAACCACTTTGCTGAGGATTTCAGTGGAACATAAAATGCTTTGCGTCTTTGGCTTTTCTTTATCTTGTCATTTGCTTGTTACAGGAAAACTTCCGGATTTTTCCACCTAGACCCTATATTTCCATTACTTTGTTTCTCAGGGAATATTGTGGAAAACTATTTTCAGATTTATCCTTATCCATTATTGAGCGAGAACGTTGCAGCAGTAATCCTAAAAACGGTCTGCTTAGTAATCTTTTAGGGCAATAGTGCCTGTCCATGGTTTTGCCACTGACAAATTTATGAAAGAATCCGAACAGAGAAATAAAATGCAACACTTATGCTTGATTCAGTCTGTTAGTTGAGTGAAACCAAGTCTCGCTCAAGGAGAACCGATCTGAAAACGAATCGTTGCAGGATATTGACAACACTTTTGTCCAACACAACAAGCTCTCTTCCTCCCAGCTCTCAGTCAGCAGTTTTCCTTTAACGTTGTAACTTTGACCTGGAATATGGACCTCCAGTCAATAGATGAAATGGTATTCAGGAACGAAGCCCCACAGCAGTACTCAAACACTCATTCGTGTGCCTCAGTTGGTTCATTCAGTGTTCAAAGCGTGGATCTAGTGTAGCGTGACCACCGCTGCATTACTGCAACCCCAAGGAAAGTTCATAAATCCTAGAACTATTTACTGTGTTTGTGGTAGTAGTCAAAGTCTGGTAGGTGCTTGGTTCTTCATGGCGATTGTATACTCGCAAGTGTATGAGTAAAAATAGCCCAGTGTAAGAAGAAGAAGAAGGATTGTTATTTATTATTTATTTCATTAATATTTTATTTGTTTTTTACAAGAAATGAAAAAGCGATATTTTAAATTCTTACGGTAAAAATAAAGATTTGAGGAATGGTTCATTCAGCCACTGTCATTGACAATGCAATTGACTGACACCGAAAGCTAGAATAGGCAATTTATTTAAGAAGCCTTTTTTTCGCATACATATGGAAATTCTCTTTACTTTGCGACAGAAATGAACACTCAATGCTATCGTGAAGAAAGACAGTATCTGTGGCTGTCTCTTGGCTGAAATGATGGCCTCCCTGTCTGTCTACCCACCCAGCCCGCCCGGCAACAGGCGAGCACTTCAACCAGGCGTTACGCAAGAGCGAGTCTTTCACAAGGCTAGGCTGACCTATCGATACAGACACGTGTCCCTGTGGGAGTGGAGGAAGAGAAATCCAATTGTGGCGTGTTCAAAGTTTAAGTGACCTAGAGTGAGTTTTTGAAGACTGACTATAAATGGAAAAAAGTGCTAAGAGCCTTGTTGGTCCTGCTGTGTCTTGGGCTTCCAATTTACTGACACATGCCAGTCCTTTTGAAAACAGTGTCTACACTGTGTGTGGTCTACACTGTGTGTGTGTGTGTGTGTGTGTGTGTGTGTGTGTGTGTGTGTGTGTGTGTGTGTGTGTGTGTGTGTGTGTGTGTGTGTGTGTGTGTGTGTGTGTGCATGCGCGTGTGTGTGTGCGTGTGTGTGTGTGTTTGTAAAAATAGATGAAAGAATAATTCAGAGAATGTGATAGTTTGGCCCTAGACCAAAGGAGGTCACACCACAAACATCATTCGATCCACAGATTAGACAAGGACACTTCTGTCCTATGACTACCCTTTGATACACACAATGGGCGCTCCTAACACGTATCCCAAAGGCCAATATGTATTCAACCGCCACTTTTAACCCATCAACCCGTTATTAAGTGTTAATGTACCGATGAATGCCAATTCAGAACCTTTCATTTTTCCATCATCTGCATTGTGGGAATGCAAATAGTTTTGGGATTGCTTTTGAAGATAAATAAACTTCTGTCAGTCTCGTTCAGCAGTTTCCACTCTGAAGTAATTAACAACTCGTGGCTTGGTTTCAGGCTTGGCTTGGGAGCATCCTTGCTGCTTATGGAGGGAGCGAAATCACACTTTGTTATTACCTTCCTATTCACAGTCCATTTCCTCCAACGATCATTATCGAGTCCTCATTTGACTGCGACTACACGTTATTATGCAGCCCTGAGGTAAAACAGTTATGAATAAAAATACACAAAAATAAACCAAGGGTTATGACCCTGCCTCCTGCACTTTACTACCTCGGGGTTGCATGTGGCATGAGGCCCAGGAGGTAGAACGGGTTGGTAGTTCAATCCCCGGCCCCTCCAGGATGAGTGTCGAGGTGTCCCTGAGCGAGGCACCTCACCCTGACTGGTCCCGACCAGATGGCTTTCGCCTGCGTGGTCGACACCACCATCGGTTTGTTAATGTGTGTATGAACGGGTGAATGTGAGGAGGTATTGTAAAGCGCTTTGAGTGGCCACTGGTTAGAAAAGCGCCGTATAAATGCAGTCCATTTACCATTCACAACATCAACACCTCATCCAAATGACAGTGGGACATGTATACGTTTGTTAAAGACCAGGAAACTGCATGCAGACGCAGGAAGTCAAGCTGATGATAATCGGTGTAAAGTGTCAGGAGGGCTGGGGCCATGGAACGTGTCCTCACAGGTTACACTGGCTCCATGGTGAGCCAGTGTGCGTACTGAAAGGCTGGGTCTGGCACAATGGCCTCTGTGGTTCCACATAGAGCGGTCGCCGCCGCCGCTACGCCCTCCCATGTGACCACACCTGCACGGCTCCACGTGCACGCCCCTCACCTGCCTGGGAGGGGGCTGAGCTCGGGTCATCAAGTTAGCAGCTCTCTTTAGACACGTCTCTATTTCATGTTTCCTTGTCTGCTGTTATGTAGTTATGTAGCACAGTGGAATCCGATCCGTGCCTGTTAGGCATACTCCAGTACCTGTATTACCTTTCTCTTTAATCGTTTCTCTCTGTACCACCTTTCTGGTGCTTTCCTTCCTTTTATTATGTTCAATAAATATTGTGCTTGTTCTCAATCAAATATTCAGCTTTCCATGCCTCTATCTCTCTCTCTCTCTCTCTCTCTCTCTCTCTCTCTCTCTCTCTCTCTCTCTCTCTCTCTCTCTCTCTCTCTCTCTCTCTCTCTCTCAATTTTCTCGCGCTTTTTCTCTCTCTCTCTGTCTCCATCAATTCAATACAGTCAGCCAATGGTGCTCCGTGTCTATTTTTAGAACCAGGGAAGGAGGGCAAACCAAGAACAAACTAGGTGGAGAGAGAGAGAGAGAGAGAGAGAGAGAGAGAGAGAGAGAGAGAGAGAGAGAGAGAGAGAGAGAGAGAGAGAGAGAGAGAGAGAGAGAGAGAGAGAGATTGAGAGAGAGAGAGAGTGAGTGAGTGAGGGACAGAGGGAAAGAGAGCAAGAGAGAGAGAGAGAGAGAGAGAGAGAGAGAGAGAGAGTGAGTGAGGGACATAGGGAAAGAGAGCAAGAGAGGGAGAGAGAAGGAGAGGGAGTGAGAGAGCAAGAGAGAAAAGATAAATGTGCCTTCTACCGCTGGCTAGTGGAGAGATAGCAGCCACAGTAGGAACCAGAGCAGCACGGGAGGACGGCACGCTGCAGGCTCCAGACCCTCTCTGAAGCACAACAACTGGGGACAACTATTCCCCCACACTACTCCAACCATCGCTGACCGACGGGGCAGAGCAAACAGCGGGAATTGGCTCGGACAAAGGGCGAGTGTGAGCAGGTGAGTGTGAAATCCAGCCACGCAGCTAAATAAACACACAGCAGAAAAATATAGAAATCTAAAAGCCTAAAAACAGCAGTTTATGTGTATCATGGGTAGTGTGGCAAGTGTTAACATGTTACAGGATCAGTGTTCAATATTATCCCAGCTGTTGCTCAGAGAGTATTTCCAGTGTTGTATGCTAAAGCTTTTGCTCAGAGAGTATTTCCAGTGTTGTATGCTAAAGGTGGGGATTCTAAATTTAGCAGCCGCTACACCTTGGAGGAAAACTGGGAGAGGCTGTCATTTTGGGAAGGCAGGTACTATTTTTGACACAGGCTGAGACGGAAATACATCTCAGGCTGCACTCTGGGGTTTAACAATATGGGGTTACATAAGAAAAATGGACTGGCACATTTTGTGGCCGGGGGTATTTCCGATCCTACTTTATTTCCCTGGTTCCTGTGCTGCGTTTGCTTGTATTTGTGTGTTTTTACTGGGATAAGGAATAGCTGAGGAGAGTCTATGTCTTAGGACCGGAAAGCTTCCAAAGCACTGTGCCTTTCCACTGTGGTCCCCGTGATAAGACCATCATTAAAAATACAAGCCAAATAAAGTACCAGTACTAATTCAAAACACACTTAAAACCTTTCATTTCATAAGATTACGTCAGATACAGCTATTTTCATCATATAGGACGCCGGTTAATGAATTTGATCAATTCGGCGATTGCAAACACGTCTGAAGTGAGTAAATTAGGAAATGAAGACTAGACGAGATTCATATCAGACGACTTAGCTTAAACAACTGTCTGCCCTGAGCCGCCGCTCCTTTAGTGTTCAGACGACATCTGGACACTAAAGAAGGAAAAGAAATGTCAATGCCATAAATAAATAATACAACTCCAAAGGAAGCCATACCGCCCCGAGCCCCAGCGGCTAACGGGGGCTCTGCCCGCTGCGTCCTCAGGCATGAGGCCCCGCTCCAGACCGATGAGCAAGAGGAGGCTCCAGCTGCCGACCATCAGAGAGGGCAGCGAGGAGGCGCCCAGGGACCCCCCCCAGCCCCCCGCCTCCGTCTGCTCCCAGGACTACCTGCTCTCCATCTGCCACCTGGCCCTCCCCACCTTCCCGGCTCCGCCCGGCGGGGGGGCCCCCGACCCCCTGGAGCTGCTCTACGGCGGGACGGCCCTCTCCTCCTGCTGGGAGGGCGGTGGCGAGGAGAGGAGGAGGAGGAGGAGTGTGGGGGGGCAGAGCGGGGAGGAAGGCCTCTCCGGTTGGCGCGGCGACAGAGACGACCGGGACGGCCGCGAGGGGAGGCGGCGCGCCCGGGCCAACAGCGTCCCCCGCCTCACCAGCCCCAACTGCCCCCCGAGGCGCAAGGGCAGCTGCCCCGAGGTGCACCCCCTGCCCGGCCCCCAGACCCCCGCGCACCCCCCGGCCGCGCCCCCAGACGGCCCCCCGGTCCCAGAGGTCAGAGACAGTCCGGAGGAGGAGACGGGGGGCCGAGGGGAGAGGGGGGGGGCCGAGGAGGAACAGGATCCCGGGGGCAAACCCTCCCTCCTGTCCCAGTGGCTCTCTGACTGTAGGTCAGCGTGGAGGGTCACAGCAGGCGTGCTGCCGGCCATCGCTGAGATATAGGCCGGCCCGCGGCACGCAAAGACACTCTGTACTTAGACTCCATTCTTATTGTTTGTTTTTATATGTGTCGTTTCGTTCAGAGGTTGAGAAGAGACAACATGCAGTCTAACACTGGTCGATACAGCTGTATGAAAGGGATATCGCTTGCCTTAATACATAATGATATCTACATGTTAATATATATTAAGGCAAGCTTATAGCTATATATTGTTACTCTTGCCTGTGATCTGTGATTGTTTTGCTTATATACTCTGACCAACTCGTGCTTGGCTTATGCCAAAATGAAATCTGAAATCTGCAAAATCATTTTATACCCTGGGTGCCCTGTGGGTCAGAGAGAAATAATGAAGGAATAAATAAACGATCGATTTTGATACTCTTAAACCATCGAGGGTTGAGTGTGCGTTTGCTTGCCGGTACGGACAGCTTGACAACACCACCCCTCGCATCTGTGCGGGTGTCCGTCGCCGTCGTTCCTATGGTAACTGTTGAGGGCGAGCTGGGTAAGTAAAAAAAAAAAAAAAGAATAAAACCTTGATTCCAAATGCAGAGTTGGCAGGCTGGCGAGCGCACGCACGCCAACACCCCAGCATCTTCTTTGTTTAGCCCTTTCTTGGAAAGCGTGAATCACCAACATCAGCGCACAATAGGGCACTCGGAAACCTTACACAAGCCCAGACGGCCACCCAGCCGGTAAACCCAAGCGCTCTCCGGCTGCTGTTAGTGATACTACCGCTAGGGGGCAGCCTTGGCTCAGATTCTCATTCGTAATGTCATGTATCCACGTAACGGTGTGCTTTGGAAGAGAATACTCCTGACCTCCAGTGGTCAAAAGCAGTCAGCTCAGGCAGAAATCCCCCAAAGGCCTCAGCTTGGTTACCAAAACAACCAACGTAGGCCAGAATATTCAGGTAAATTCTACTTAATATCCAACACACAGAACATCAATAACGCAGACTAAATGTTGACATTTTGAAAGCAATTAGTACAAAATAAACAACTCATGTCCACGTCCACAGTGACCTATTAAAACAGCAAGTGCCGGGCAGTCAAAGTCCAATGAACCACCTGGGTCAGAGTGAAGGTTGAACTTTTAAGGGAGTCATGCATGCTGATTGTTCGGACTGCACATTTAACAAAACATGTTTACTACACCGCCATTTCACCATGTTTGTGAAATAGACAAATCATCAAAAGGGAGATAAGAATGAATGAAGCCTCTTTGTGTGTGTTTGTTTGTTTGTGTGTGTGTGTGTGTGTGTGTGTGTGTGTGTGTGTGTGTGTGTGTGTGTGTGTGTGTGTGTGTGTGTGTGTGTGTGTGTGTGTGTGTGTGTGTGTGTGTGTGTCTGTATTTGTGCATTTGTGCGTGTTTGTTCCTACTCATGTTAAATACAAAGACAAAAAGTATTTGCCCACCGCATCCTGCCGTTGATTCGCCTGTCTAGAAGGTAACCCCCCAGTCGGGCTGCCTCCCCACATCGGTGAGGTCATGGCTTCCTGTTCTGTTACACGGGGAAAGGGTCGCGTGGCTGGTGCTTGCAGATGCCAGTATTAGCATTGTTGGACTTATCATGATACAAGGATCAATGACCCCGACAGTTTATAATCCCACCTAAATTGTTAAAGAACAATGAGCTCTTTAAAAAGAAAAAAAACTAGATTTCAGCGTGGCCAAGGGATGACTTATCTATTCGATATTTCGATTTGGACTTTTAGGAACTGAGGTAAATAAGTTTGCGCAAACTTGTCGTGTTTGACTCACTCTGCGGTCCACAAGACCTAGTCGACCCCATCGTGGCGTAAAAGGACGTTTGATCGATGGAAAGCTCCATCCCCATCTAATCTATTGAACACAGATAGTGTAGGACCGTTATTAATTATTAGACAGTGACAGTCTAACAGTCTAACAACAGGACTGTGATATACGGTATAAATATCAAGCCAATAAAAACTTTGTGGCAATAGTGGCAGTAAGGCTTTAGCATGATAGAGTCGTGGAGTTGGGATTGACGTGACAGCCTCTCATTTGAATTTTGTAAAGGTAATTCTCTATAAAAAATTGTAGGCTAAATTTCCAACCCTCTGCGGACTGGAGGCCAATGCTCTGCTGCCGGTACTGGTCCGCGGCCCGGTGGTTCAGAACCCCTGGTCTGAATGACCACCAAATTATTTTAAGTTATGGTTTGATATCACGCTGACACTCAGGGGAGGGACTAGCACAATCCAACATGACCTAAATATGTGTCAACTGATAAGATTGAAAAACGTCAGAATGGGTCAGGATCTACACACCAGGGCTGCTAGACTGGGTACCCCCAGCGCATTCTGCCGGCGATCAAATTTAGGCCCGTTGATCACGCCTCTTGTGCTGAAGAAAATGACAGCAGCCTCCCCAGACCAACGTGCAATCGACGATGGAGCTTGGTCTGGCTACAGGCTACAGGGTTGCTGTATTTTGGATGGATAGTCTTCTACAGTCAGTGGCGAGGGTGGTTGATTGCAAGGTTGTTTAATCCCAGCCGAACGTTTCTGAGTTTGAATCCCAGTATTGACAATCTTCCATGAGTGCAGATCCAGTATTGGTTGCTTTGGATAAAAGGCTCGGATCACTTATCACACGCTTTGAACCTCATCCCTCGAACGAACGGACGTTATCAGTGGTGATCTACCCCAGGCTAGTAGAGGCCTACTGCTATAGTAAATATGTATCTAGTGGCTTAACCCTATATATGTAGGCCCATTAACTATAGTGAGTATAGCAATAGTTGGCCTACAGAATAGATAAGACAGCACTTTGCTTATCTGGAATTAGGTACAAAATAATTTAAGGATAAGCCAAACCCAGCTTTGGCAGCAGCAGCATTTCGGCCTCAGAGTTTTAAACGTTTGATAGGAGAGGCGACGGTAAAGGGTTAAGAAACAACAAAAACACATTGGGTTAGGAGCAGATGAGACGAGGTTAAGGGTTAAGAAACAACAAAAACACATTGGGTTAGGAGCAGATGAGACGAGGTAAAGGGTTAAGAAACAACAAAAACACATTGGGTTAGGAGCAGATGAGACGAGGTAAAGGGTTAAGAAACAACAAAAACACATTGGGTTAGGAGCAGATGAGACGAGGTAAAGGGTTAAGAAACAACAAAAACACATTGAGTTAGGAGCAG
This sequence comes from Gadus chalcogrammus, assembly GCF_026213295.1. Taxonomy (NCBI): domain Eukaryota; kingdom Metazoa; phylum Chordata; class Actinopteri; order Gadiformes; family Gadidae; genus Gadus; species Gadus chalcogrammus. Next base: position 22,852,115 of record NC_079421.1, on the reverse strand, counting down.
ATGAAATGCTGGTAAAGGGTTAAGAAACAACAAAAACACATTGGGTTTCATAGGAGCCAGTGGTAATGGGCGTTGTCAAAACAAAAACAAACAATTATTTTCGGGATTAGGGTGTCCCAGCAGAAAGTAAGAGAGAGTAAGAGAATTCCTGTGTTATCAAGGAGCATCATTGGGTAGCCCTGGTACAAAGACTAATGGCTTTGCTTTATTGGTTTTGTTCTTGCACTTATCAAGATGTATGCAGAGTTCCTGTACTGACACACTCATGTGAGGAACAAAAGCACTGAGCGCCTCCCGGAAATATAACCCCTGAAACATTGATGACCATGACATTCTAAAGGTCGCCAAGTGCGTTAGGGCCTGCGAGGGCACTGGTCCTTGAGATGAGACGCTTATTGAGGTCAATATCATTTCTTGGAGAGCTTTCAGAGAGTCAAGATATAAGTAATATAGTTAACATATCGACTGCATTTATATAGAGCTTTTCTAACCAGTGGCCAATCGAAGCACAATTTTTCCTACCAATATAAAGGAGGAATATGAATGATTTGATGCATGACTTCATGTTCTGGTACAAAGTAGGCCTCAGCTTTGGTCAAGTTTGCCCTGCATGACTGGAAACCACCTCTTCCCTTGACCCAGTTCTACTTTTTCAACAAATGTCATATTTCTTACGAAAGACAGATCCTTTCTCCAGCCTCACAAATTCATGAGAAAGGGAAATGAAAACAAAAGCTTCTCTGATGCTTTCTAACCCATCGTCTGAGTTAGGGGCGGGGGTGGCAGGGGTGGCGGGGGTGGCGGGGGTGGCGGGGGTGCAGATGCGGGGGGGCGGGTAGGAGGGTGGGGAGGGGGGGGTGTTCTCGATCGATTTCCTGTAATGCGGCTTCTTCTGAAAAGTGTGAAAGTGGGAGACACGAGCGGACGGGACATGCAGTGGAAATGAGACGCTGGTCAAGGTTCCACCATGCTCTGAATACCACATTATGAATATCCGCTTGAAGGCCAACATCTAGACGGAAAATGCATCATCATCTCAACCTTTTTTTTCCAATCTGTGTTAAATGTGTAGAGGTGATAACTGCTATTTCAACTAATCAAAGAAGTTCCAACCTTCTCAAAATACTCACCATCAGCGATGTCACTTTGGTGGGGCAACACGTAAGATGTGTAGGTGATCCCTAGGTGGCCAGGCACTGCTCCGGACTACCTCTCATTTTATTATAGCCTTTTTGAATCCTGGCCCATTATTAGACTTCAACCTGATATAATGCAGTACTTTATACTTTGCGCTTTGATCTTGTTCTACGTTTTTGACAAAACTATGGAGTTTAATTATCTGGAGAAGAGATATTTCGGTATCACTTTACATTAATTAAAATGAGTAAATGTGTAAAAAATTATGAACAAACAATAGACTAACATTTAATGAAAGGTTAACTAATGGTCTAGCTATCATTTACTAATCGTGCCATGTTCACTAAACATTACATTTAGAGTTAGCGTTAACCATAACCCTAACTCTAACCTTAACCCTAACCTCAACCCCTAGTGCTACATTATAAGAGAATTACTGCAATCACAAATGTTAATTCATGGTTAATAAATGTACCATTATTGTAAAGTGTTACTAATATTTCTTGGCCGACAACATTTGACTTCTGGAGGACATAATAAACATAAAACAACAAAATAGCAACACTCATATTACATTTTCCATTTTCAGATAAAATAAATGTATTTTAAATATATTCATATTTTTGCTGTTGTCGTTTTAGCCAATGATATGGTATCAAACATGCTTACATTTCAATATTGGAATTGTAGGGGGGTGGAGAATATGACATTAAAAACAGGAAATAATCTGCAGCCAGAAAGTAAACCTTTCAAACGTTTGTCTGGCCACAGCAGTTTCGTTTTCCACGGCCTGAAGAATTTCCCCTTGCATCACTACGACGAGTTGACTTCACTTTCCGTGAAGGAGATGGATATAAAGAGACCCCGATGGTTCATCCTTCACAATCCACCTGTCTCTGCTAAGTCCTGAACCTCCTAGTGACCTTGTGAAGCCACAGAAGAAGAGATGAAAGCCACCATGTTCAGCCTCATCAAAGTCCTGCTGCTCCTGAGCCTGCTGGCATCGCCCTCCAACGCCCAGAGTGAGTACATTACGCTGGTTAAGCAGTTTGGTGTGTGTGTGTGTGTGTGTGTGTGTGTGTGTGTGTGTGTGTGTGTGTGTGTGTGTGTGTGTGTGTATAGTACCTACCTTATATTCTGACGGGTCATATACATTGTGTTAAATGGCTCTCTTTCTTTGCTGGTCATGGGTTGTATACATTGTTTTAAAGTGGCTCTCTTTCTCCCTCTTTTCTCTCGTTTCTAGGGCCTCGGACAAACAGTTGTCTGTGTTCATCCCTCCGAAAATCTATCGGACGAAATGTACAAACGATCAACTTCTACGAAGCAAACACTTTCTGTGACAATCTGGAGATTGTGTAAGAATTCTAATATTGTTTTCTGTGATCCACTAATACTTGGAGTTCTAGGGACACTAATACATGCAGACATGTTGTCCATGGCACATAGATTGTAACTTGGGATCAATTAATATACTCACTGTTAGTAACCTGTGTAAAGCATGCTGCTTTTAAATTAACCATTATTCTATCCATTATTGCCCTCTATATCTGGATGTATAGTAGGAGTATGTGTTGAAATAACAAAAAAAACGAAATAATAACAATAATAACTTGATATAATGACTAAAATAGAAATTGTCTCTCCTCTCCATCAGTGTGACTAGGAAGGATGGAATGCGGTTCTGTCTGAATCCCAACTCCAGAAACGGTCTCTACCTGTAAGTTTACAGCCTCCAATACGTCGATAACAATATACAATAGGCCTACATCATATCTAAAATTAATAAACTCGAGTTATTAACTGTCCGCAAGTAAAGCAACATCCCATTTTAACCAAGACAGTAACCAAGAAAGTACCTAAAATTTCTTGTCAAATGCTTTCAATGATCTCATCTCTTTTTTTCTCCTCTTTGTTTCGTTTTGTTGTTCTACAGTCAAAGGAGGAATAAAGACTCAACTCCTAGGTCTACAACCCCCCCCCAGTGAAGCCTCAACAGAGTGGTTTAATCCACACAAACACGCCACTGAAGAAAACAATGTCAAAGCACAAGGGTTACTTGTTTTTGTTGTATTATAGATAAGCTATTTTGTTCCATAGGCCAAGTCTACTTTTTTTTATATCGTGCATTGTGTGTATATAACGTGTTGTACTATAGTCCTTCTTTGATCTTTAATGTATAATAAAATGATGAATACATAACATGTGTCTGTGTTGACTTCTGTGATACCAGTGTTATTGCTATGAAATCAGTTCAGTTTCCTTGCGCCATTAGGTGGTTACTTATGGTGGTACACCTACTGGCATATACATTCTGCGGTAAAACACGGTGAAAAAATGAAGTATAATAACAACAAGCCAAAACTATCTGCTCACACAAGTACCATGTATATTTATATTTAGGGCACATGGTGTCGTGGTGCTGGACTGTCCAGTCACACCAGCTCTGGAAGGGCGTATCTCGGGATTGGAGGCTCATAGGCTGTCAATCTATTTACACAACCACCTCCACACACGCGCACACACACACACACACACACACACACGCACACATGAATGAAGGCATTCGTTTCGCATGCGTGCGCTCCTTCACCAGTGTAGCCTACCTAAGCGTGGCCCCATACACGCACATAATACTTCTTAAATACAAAAACATTACTTGCACGGTTGAGGACACTAGCACTACAGTCTTTCTATGCGTCTTTATTTTGTATTTCATTTTTTATTCCAGTCGTATTCCACTTCGTTTCTTCGTTCAATCTTTCTTTCAATTGCTACAATTGACAATGTAGCAATTGTGTACTGCATTGGATGCGTATAACAGTTCTGGACACTTGGTCGTTCAATCTTTTTTGCCCAAACTTTCACTTTTAGAATATCTGATGGTGTGACGACATCCGTCTGTACCATCAGACTAGCTGAGTTCATTCAAAGTCGACTGCCAGCCTCAGTGAATATTGACTCGCTGCTTGTTAGAGAGTAATGGACGCTGTGACCTGTCGAAATATAGTTTACTTTTGTCCCACCATACTGCGGACCCTGCGGAAAGACATATTACCCTGCTGCAGAGCTGGAATCAGCTATTAGTCACTTTGAGGTAAGGGATCATTTAAAGGGAATTTAAGACGCGATCATGTATCATATTAGAACATGCCCTTGTAAAAGGCTACGTGGGATAACTGAAGAAATAAATGTTTTGCAGAAAATAAACATCCGGTCAGCATTTGATTGGCAATTATCAGCAGATGCAGACACCGACTGCTGAAAGATTTATTTTTGCAAGTCATTGTATCCGGCGTAGTCTGGTGTTAAACTAATTTATGCTGATGCTAAAAATAGTTTGCCCACTGTCACAGTTATGAGGGAACGATGGATTAGTTAAGGATTCCTGATTTGGCTTCTTGTGACATGCATTAAGTTACAATTTGATAATGATGCAGCACAACGGGTTATGTGAATAGTTTGCATCATAGGCTGCTTGCAGTACTAGATATGATCTATATGTACAATACAGTGAGCCACTAAGATTGCAGTAAGGGGCGGCTTCATGTAAACAGCACGTTTTCCTTTATTAAAAAGTCTGAATCGTCATCTTTTGCGTTTGATTTGTGCGTGCGTGTGTGGGTTGCATGCATGCGTGTGTGCTCGTGTGCGTGCATGCTGTGTTTAAGTATGTGTGTGCCTGAGTGTTTGTTTTTGTGTGTGTGTGTGTGTGTGTGTGTGTGTGTGTGTGTGTGTGTGTGTGTGTGTGTGTGTGTGTGTGTGTGTGTGTGTGTGTGTGTGTGTGTGTGTGTGTGTGTGTGTGTGCGCGCGCATGTGTCTGAGTGTTTGTTGGTGTGTGTGTGTGTGTGTGTTTGCGTGTGCATTTGTGTGTCTGAGTGTGTCTGCCTGTGTGTGTGTGTGTGTGTGTGTGTGCTTGCGTGTGCATTTGTGTGTCTGAGTGTGTCTGCCTGTGTGTGTGTGTGTGTGTGTGCGTGTGCGTGTGCGTGTGAGTGTTAGTAAAATGATCCGTCCACTGAGCAGGCAACCAGACTCTATTCTATTTGAAGGAGGCCAGTCAGGCGAAGGATCTCTCAGAACTCGGTGCGCCGGGCGAACATGAACTCTCTATTTGTCGTTTGCTAAAGAGCGCCACTAAGCCTACGCCTGTATACTGTTCGTGGATCCTCTAATACTTTCACTTCTCGTATTTGTCTTTTTGTGGAAGTGTGCCATCTGAAGTTTGGGTCGGGACCTAGACTCTGTGGAGCTGCTGTCTGACTTTGTTTCTCGTGGAAGTACCATCGTCTACAGGCAGAATGTCCGCGAGACCAGGAGACCTTCCAGGTAACATCATTCATTAGGATCCATTTCTTGTTTTTTTTCTTTGTTGCTTTGAAGAACTTCGGATTGAGTATAGAGCCGAACAAAAAGGTGAGTAAGAGGTTGAGATCAGTGTGTGGATGATAATGATGAAGGAGGTAATGGAGGTTATGATAAGGATAATGGGGCGAGGAATGGTTGGAAGTGAGATGATGAGGGTGAAAGTGATGATGATGATTATGGTGATGAAGGAGGGTGAATGTGTTTGTACCGGCAAAGGGTTGTAAATGAAGATTAAATCATTTAAGAGATATTCGATGTCCTTCATGAAACCGTTCGTATTTATCAATCAATTGATCACATAATATCCATGCTTAATCTGTTGGATGGGAGAATAATAAGCCTGTGTCTTCCATAAGATATGTCGTTTTATTCATCATATAAAAAGGGAACAATAATTATATCATAAACTGTATTACAGTCCTTATACTTTGAACCCTTGTTAATTTCAAATAACTCTCAAACGTTTTTGAAAGGTACTAGATGACCTGTAAAAATGTAACTGGAAGAAACCATTTAGATTTCATAGTATAAAGAGAGCCTCTTTAATGGAACTCTCCTATGGTGCAGCGCTGGAGTCCGGCATGCCGTCGGGGTTCTTCTACAGCCTGTCGAATCCCATGGGAATGGCCCGGCGCACATACGATGAGAACCTGGACGTCCCCCTGAACTCCCCACCCCCGGACATGAGTGTCAACATCCTGTGGAAGGACCCGGTCATTCCACGGCACAGATTCAAGAAGCTCCCACAGGTACTATTATTATTATATATACGTTGGTATTATTATACAAAGGAGCACCGCAATAACACTTCAAAACATTTAGAGCAGCATTGTGTAACCTTTCTAATAGCCCCTGGCTTAAAAGTCAATGCTGATCGATATACTTTTTTTTAATAATGTTATCAATAAAATGACATCATATAACAAATATATTCTACAAAAGAAAACCTTGCCAGCCCGAATCTCTCTCTTTGATCGAATCTCTCTCTTTGATACAAGAATTTTACTATGGACACTCCCTAAACACTCCCACACACGCCTCCCATTCGAACAAGCTGTGTTACTAACTCCACAGCTAAGGAAAATGTATTACTGCTAACTTAAATTAGTCCCAAGGCCTGTTGGCCGAAAGAGGCAAGGGATATGGCATTGATATTTAATCTGATAACACAGAAGATAATCTGAATTACGATACAGGATCACCTCTCCAGTTAAAGCAACTCCCTGCTTGTCCCTAGAAGGAGCATTTGTCCAGTCCAGGGGTGGCATTGAGCTACAAAGCAAGCTGTTGTGTTGTTTGTTTTACTATCCATGCAATTGTGTAACTGGGTAATAAAATAAACCAATTTGATGAGTGTGTGTGTGTGTGTGTGTGTGTGTGTGTGTGTGTGTGTGTGTGTGTGTGTGTGTGTGTGTGTGTGTGTGTGTGTGTGTGTGTGTGTGTGTGTGTGTGTGTGTGTGTGTGTGTGTGTGTGTGTGTGTGCCCAGGAAGGGGAAAGTCACCCCAAACCGCCAGCGCTGGAGCTTGGCGCCCCCGCTGTGGCCCCCCGGTCCCCGGCCCCCGTAGTGAGGGCCAAGGCGACGTCTCTCATGAGCTCACTGATGATCAGTACGCCCCCTTCCTTTCTCTGCACCCTCAGCAACAGACAGGGAAGAAAAAACCTTTTTTGCCACACAGATGATCACATAGCTTCAATTTAGAATTTGTAAAATGATCTTGAGGAGGTTAAAGGGGTGATGTCACCAGTTTTGGGTGTGATTACTTAGCCATTACAAGCTGTTTGAAATTCGGCCTTTACCTGCGCCCTAGTGACATCACTAGTGGGCGTGTCCACTAGTGGGCGTGTCCCCCTAGATGTATGATGGATGGATCAGTCCAACCGGCCTCCCCAGTGGACTATCCATCATACATCTAGGTGGACACGCCCACTAGTTACCAGTTTACTCCCACCTGGGGGAGTGATATCACCCCAGTAATGTTTACAAACGGCACCGTCTACCCAGTACTAGGCCCCGCCTCCAGCTGAGCTACACTGAGGGTGAGAGGGTTACCTCTCCCCGCTGGTTGGGGCTGACCTGTGTCCGTGTGCCCACAGAGCAGTCCCATGACAGCCTGCAGAGGTTCGAGCACCAGGCGGGGCTGACCGATGACGTGTACTCCCCACACAAGGGCCTGTCTGCGGAGGAGACCCGCTCAGCCCGTCTGGCTGACGGCACTGTCCCAGTGAGTCCGGGATACGACCCTCAGCAACACGCTGCTGTTGGCTGTGAACATGGAGGGGGGAATGGTGGGGCATTTTGGCTGATTAAGAAAGTGGATGGACCGTACACTAGTGTATTGACTCACCTGGATACCTATTCTGGCCACTTGCATCCAAATACGTAGTGTACCACACTACACCAGCGTGTTATATATGTCATATAACTTAGCCAGCCTGACTGCAAGGGCTTTGAAATGACATTAAAATCAACGAGAGATCTTCATGGAGAGATGTTCTTCATAGAGAGATGTTCTTCATGGAGAGGTTAGAGGTGGTCTTCATGGAGAGAAGTTCTTCATGGAGAGATGTTCTTCATGGAGAGCTGTTCTTCATGGAGAGATGTTCTTCATAGAGAGATGTTCTTCATAGAGAGATGTTCTTCACAGAGAGATGTTCTTCATAGAGAGATGTTCTTCATGGAGAGATGTTCTTCATAGAGAGATGTTCTTCACAGAGAGATGTTCTTAATGGAGAGATGTTCTTCATAGAGAGATGTTCTTAATGGAGAGATGTTCTTCATAGAGAGATGTTCTTCATAGAGAGATGTTCTTCACAGAGAGATGTTCTTCATAGAGAGATGTTCTTAATGGAGAGATGTTCTTCATAGAGAGATGTTCTTCACAGAGAGATGTTCTTCATAGAGAGATGTTCTTCATAGAGAGATGTTCTTCATAGAGAGATGTTCTTCATAGAGAGAAGTTCTTCATGGAGAGAAGTTCTTCATAGAGAGATGTTCTTCATAGAGAGATGTTCTTCATAGAGAGATGTTCTTAATGGAGAGATGTTTTTCCTGAAGAGAGGTTCTTCATGGAGGCCACCAAATACAACTGTAATGGCTCTTTCACAAACGTTGTATGGTTAATTGTATTGAGAGAAAAAAAACATGTTTAGAAAGTCTGCGATGGTTGTTGGTTTTTCAGGACCTTTGTGGCTTTCTCTGATGGATGAATAATGATTATGCAATAGTTCATTGTCCATGTGCCACTGAAAGATGAGTTACCTGCAGGCAGGGAGCGCTCTGCTCCAATGCTCAGTTCATAAACGATGGGTTAACAACCATCCATTGTACTGCATTCCCAGGCCATCTGGTTACAACAAGTAGTGCTCTTGTCACAACACGTATTGAGAATGAACACCTCTCACTTTGGCCCTTGAATTAGAAGGATTAATATCTCACATAAATGTACATCTGTTATAAAGTTACGCACAATATGAAACTGGCAAATTTTCCTGAAACTGGATGATATATTCAGCCTTAATTATATAATAGATAATACTAGGCGGTATGTTTCGTTACAGTGCAGTAAACAAGTTACGCAATCATTTGGATACCGGCTGGTTCTAGATTATTGTTTCTTGGCAACGGACTTTAAAGAGCCCCCCCCTCCCACCCCTGTTGTTCCCCCTCGACAAATCAGCGTCCACGGCGGGTAGGCCGACATTTAGTTTGTACATCTTGTGCCTTCGTAAGAGACATTTAATCCACATTAAACTCACATATCGGAAATGGATTCAACAATGAAGTGGACAGGACTTAAAGGCGGAGTGAATCTGGCCATCATTAAAAGGTATGTTTTAAAGTGCTGTATATTCAACGGTTGTGTTGTGGCGAGCCGAGCCTTCCCTGTTCGAGCTGGCTAACGTTAGCGCTAGCTAAGCTAATGGGAGCTAACCATCGTTCCTATAAACGAGGTGGCCCAAGTGTGTTGTCCCTTTCCGTCATAACGGCCACTCGGCCTATAGGATATATATTGTGATGTTTTATGTAACCTGTGTGATATTTTCTGGCTCCTCAAAACTAACATGTACATTGACCTGTTAGCATACATTAGCTTAGCCTATGAAGGTTTAGCCCCAGCGGCACGCAGGCTATGTAAGCTAACATGCTAATCGTAACTTGAACGTAAATGTTTCACATGATTGTTTGATATATATATCTTGTATCACGATGTATATTCGTACTTTAAGATTACATTATTTTACCCTGCGGTTCATGGTAGAGGACTGCGGAGGGGAAATGTGCCGAATGTAATAATATACTGTAGTGCGAAAGGCCTATTCGTATGCACGCATTGCACGGATATTGATTTTTAATAATAATGCACACAGCATTGTTGTATGCTTTTCCTTGAGCCACCGAGTAGTTCATTTTAATTGCACAAAGCCTTTTCGTTAGTTATGAGCAACGTAGTATTCTAGAACAATGCACCAGGGATATGCGTATGCTGTGCAATGAGCGACAGAGAGTATGGTATTGTAATGCAGAGGGGACGGGGTTTGACGTCCATTCAGACCGGTCCCCCAGACCCTCCCTTGCGGTTAGTATTTTATGAGTCGAAACTAGGGGCTCATCTCAACTTGAACCCCAGTCCAGGTCACCGGTGGATCGGATGAACCCTTCTATTGTTGACATGGGGGTCTCGTTGGATATCAGTGTCACCCAGTTGCGGGGATACCTGTTTTAAGTGATCGATTTATTTCTTATTTTTTGATAAACGTCTTAGTTGTTATGGAGGATCTTGGGAATTTCAGTTTTAGCTTGGGTTCAAGTTGTGTTGCACATACACACAACTTGATCAAGATAACGGACAAACGTCGAAACACCAAGGCAGGTATCTTTGTATGTCTGACACCATTTAGGGAATCGTGCCTTAAATCTTGTACGTAGTCCTGATTCCAGTATCGACATAATAAGTAGGATAATCATTGACTGCAATAGGAACGTGTGTACTATAAAGTAACAGATTTTGGACCTCAAAGATTTTTTTGACGCGGGTAAAGTTCCAAGAGAAGTGATTAATTTACAGAAAGGGGTGAACGACATGGTCAACCAATGATAAGGCTATTATGTTGACAGATGCTTCGTGATAGGATTTGCTGCAAGTGAGATTGTCACTTTTTGTATCAACATTTAAATTTTCATTGAAAAAGCAACTGAAATAATGACATTTTTGAGGGGGTCACTACCAACTAACATCTTTTCATACTTCAGGAGAAAAAAAATCTTAAAGCCATGGCATCTCATTTATAATGGTGTTCTTTAAAGTTTACATTGTACACATTTCACCCGTATCAAAATATTGCCATTTGGCTAGATTGTTTGATTTTGGTTGTGCAACCCTAATTTACAGTAGCCTTGGGCAAGATGTTTTGAATGTATTACCAAGTGCAATCCTAGCCTTACTTCATGAAAGGTAAATCATATTACAGGGCTACGTTGAAGAGTTTTATGGAACTCACTCACTCACACACCCTGCTTGTGTTTGCTGCATCAGCCCAACTGCAAACACTAGCAGAACCGAGTTAGCCTTTGGAACGGCCTTGAAGGGATGTTCCAGGTCACCGTGTGCGTGTTTGTGTCCAAACCCACTTTGTGGTTGGTTGACCCTTCGGCCAACCTGTTTCCTAACGAGCCCCCCCCCCCCCCCCCCCCCCCCTCTCTGTGCAGAAGCTGAGAATGCCAAGCGGGGAGTTGAAAGAGGACAGACCTACGACATCGTCTCAGTCCACCCCGTACGGCACCCCCTGTGTGACCCCGTCCGTCACCCCCTGTGTGACCCCCTGCGTTAGCCCTCACAGTTCACCCGTGACCCCTCGCAGGTAGGTGCCCCCACGCGGCTTCAACATCCCGATGACGAGCCCCGTGGCTGAAGGGGGCAGTCTCAAAGACCCTGTGGTTGGTAGTGACTGCCTATCGCCCAATGAGCTCACACCGTGGTGACGCAGCCTATGGCCCGTGGAAGGAAGCCCTGACATGTGCCGTATCCTGAATGAGTCGGTGGCGACACTGTTTGGAACTATTAAAAGAACGACCACTTATCCCTAGTGTCACAAAAGACAACAAATACGAAATCTTCAGGACTGGCACTTTAAATGGAATGAGACCTGTCCTCATCACACATTCATGGTTCTCATACAATGCACGATGTTTGGAGACCTTTTGTACTAGCTAATGTTGTTTCCCTTTTGTCCATGAATCACACGTGTCCAGGGAGTGGGCTCCTGCCTTTGTGCATGATGCGTCTAAAACCTCTCCGGGTTTTGTTTCCAGGTCCTGGTTCGGTTCTTCCAATCTTCTCTCCCCCCCGGAGCTCGGCAGTCACAGCCCTAGCTTTGACATGGGAGGCAACGAGGGCGGAGGAGGTGGAGGAGGAGGTGGAGGAGTAGACAGGTGGAGCTTCTTTGGGCCGCGGCCTGTCGTGCAGAAGTCCCCCACGGACCCGGGCTCAGACAGCGGCCCTGGTGAGCACTCTGCCACGGTCACGGCCATTGTCAATGAGAGGGAGATAAGCGTGAGAACGCAGAGGCATGTTCAGCTGGACTAGATTACGGTGCGGAGAAGATCCTCCCACTTTGAGTTGAAAGGATCCACTCCAGGGTAAATGGAACCTGTATCGCTGGGCCACGCTCACGCTCTCTTCCCCTCTCCAACAGGGTTCACGCTGCAGACCTACTTCGGCCTGCAGAAGTCCACCACCATGGACGCCATCAAGACCCAGGTGCACCTGAAGGTGGACGACCCGGCCACCTTCCTGCCGCCCAAGATGGACCTCTCAGGCCTGGAGTCCCGGCACGCCACCCAGCGGCCTCACAAACTCAAACCGCGGGACATGAATGTGCTCACGCCCTCGGGCTTCTGAGGCCAACAAGTACCCACATGACTCTATTCCCCCCCCCCCCCCCCCAAGCCCAGACACACGCACGCACGTACTCACACTCACGTCTCCTCTCACTACACTCTCCCAGAGAGGTGGTATAAGTATTACCCCCCCTGTGCCCCTCACTGAGCCATGCCTGGTCCTGTCCTCCACACACGACACAAGACGTTCGCCTGGACTCGTGGCTCCTGCAGCCCCAAACCACGTTTATGAGTCCATCTGAGGACCCCTCTTGTGTTCTTCTTTTGTTCTTGCTACAGTGTCGTAACAAACTCAAACTGCTCGTCCTAGTCTCAATGGTGTGAATGGGATCGATACGTATCTTCTCTTGAACACCGTTGGGGTGTGTTCAACCTCACCTTGTCCTCCCCCAGCCAAACTCCCCCCCCCACCCCCTTCTTTTATATGCTTCATTTAAAAACAAAATGAAACTTATGTCATGACTGATATTGTGCCTGAGATAGCACTATGTATGCTTTTGGTCGCTGTGCTGATTTAATTTGCCTAATTTATTATGTTGTTAATATGTTTGTGGCCTAGGTGCTGACTGTTGGAGTGCTTTTCTTCTGACTTGCAGTCTTTTTATCATTTTGAAGTCAGTAGTTTACAGTGCTTGGCTTTTGATGTTTTATTCTGATTTATATTCAATGCGTTTCATAATGCCAAGCTACACCGCTGACATGTTTTGAAGTTTGTATTTTATACAATTCGATAGACATTATGTGGTCATTTTGAATTCAATTTTATATATATATATATATATATATAATTTTGTTTTTTTTCAAAGCACATTTCCTCCATGCTGTTCAAAAAATGTATATGACTTAAACTCCATAAAGGCACAAAGGAGTATCTCCTGATGACTTCTGTAAATAAATATTGATAGTAACGAGCTTCGCTTGCTTATTGTTTATCGGGTTTTGACTTGTTTTAAGTTTGACTGTTAGGAAGGAAACGGAAATTTTTCCTTGAAGATGCCATGCTAAACGATGCTAGCATTTCTCCACTAGATGGCAGAGCAGGTCAAATTATCAGCATGTGTAAAACTGCTGTCTGACTAAGCCATGATGCATTGTTATCGAACGTGTTTTAAATTATGTCCCATAAAATGCTATTTGTATTGCCAATTTACTGTTTTTTTAAATTGGTATAACAAACAAATTGCAACAATTAAGTCATTACACGCTATGATTTAGTGGCTGTGATGAAATTCAGGAAGCATTTCAAGTAAGGAGACGAGCAAAGAACCTGAAGTATTTGACCTGCTAGTTTAACAGCCATTTCCCCCAATTACCTTTAGATACTAAAGGCCCATTTTATTGTGCATTTAGTGTCTTACCAAGACGTAATAGCTGAAGACGAAGTTATATGCACATTCTGAGGCAAGTCGTCGGATAACGATCGCTGAGTGAAACCCTGCACGATCAAAGCTTTAACAAATACCTATCTGGTTACTTTACAGAGACTGCATACTTTATTGAGTTGGTACAAACAAAATGATCAGGCAATTGCGTGAAGTGGTTTAGTTTCTGTTCAATGGAAGCTTGACCCCTGCCTGACAGCATCCTTGGCTCTCAGGGCGTTCACCCCTGACCTAGTATTCTTTGGTGTGGTGCTCGTAAAGGGACCCACCTTCTCGCTGAGGCGAGCCCTAATTACAGGCTGTGGGGTCAGTGTCTGGTTTTCAGGTGGTGCCCGTCAACCGAGAACGGAGTTAAATTAGTCTGACATCAACCAGTGGCATTCTGTGTTGAGGCCTTTAGGGGGATGGCACCTGGGATAGGGAAAGAAATGACCTAGAGAGCAAGCCAAGTGTGTGTGTCTGAGCGATAGAGTTTGTGCCTATTTGTTCATGAAAGACACGCTTGTGTGTGTGTGTGTGCATGTATCTAGGCGATCTAGGATAAAGTGATTGTGTGTGTGTGTTTGTGTTTGCTTAGGATAGAGTTTCGGCCTGTATCTGCACAACATGTGTGAATTCAAGTGTGTTGGCGCTTGTATTTGTTTATATTGTTTGTGGGTGTTGGTGTCCAGGGAATGTGTGTGTGTACGGGTCTGTCCCTCAGTATTACAGCTAAAAGGTTTAGCACTAGAAGCCTCTGAATACAGTCAGTGTTCAGCTGACCAAGCTGCTGGGGATACAAACGTTTAAATACACTAACTGGAAAACTGGGCTGTCTGGTGGTGATTCAACAATTGCTTCTCGCCTGAACCAATCCCGTGTCCTCATCGGTTGTTTCTCAGGTTTCTCAGAAACAGAGTACGTTTCTCTGTAGAAACCGCCGGAGCAGCCAGTTGTGTGACAGCACAGTTGTTGAGGGGTCAGAGACGGGGGTGGGGTGTGGTCGGAGTAGAGGGAGGGTCAACCGGAAGAGCCGCTGGGTGGAGACGCATGGCAGCCATGACATAATACAGATGTCTCGGCCTACGTCGCGCATGACGTGGTTCGGAACTTGCGCCCCCACCCATATGAACCAAAACATTCACACAGATGTTAGCCAGTAAACTCCAATTCACCAACGGGCCGTTCCTCTGGAACTCGTACACATGAATCCTCCCTCCCACCATCCCCCTCATCAAACCTTATCTTCAATTTCAAGGTCTTGGTATAATGCGATCTAAGTGGGAATCTGCAACGTCATCGTTCACAATAGTTTTCCAACAGTTCACTTGGAATGAGTAGAATGGTCCTGAGAAGATATATCGACTTCCATCTGGCACTGCCTAGGACGGGGCAGCCCTGAGTCAATCCAACGTTCGTCAGAGAGCAGGCCTCGTGTTTAGAGGAAGTGAGAACCACATATCTTCAAGTATGCGCCACGTCATCTGATGGACCGTAGTTTTGGTGGGGACATGTCATAATAAATCATCTAGTATAAAATAATAATATAAGCTGCTGGCTATAAAGATTCTTACCGCCAGATTTAAGCTTTATCTGCTGTGTAGTAAGTGTTCAAAGGTGAATGGACAATATTACTGTTGCGGAGCGTGTGACTCAGGCAGACTGTGTGGTTTCTCCAAGGACTTCGTGTTACATTTACATTGAGGGCATTTAACAGATGCATTTTTATCCAAGGCGACTTACATAAGCACATTTGTCAGAAGAAGGAGAAACAATGTATCATTGTCGGTACAGTAACGATGTTCACAGAACCAAGTGCCAAGCACTAACATTCGCTAGGTTAACCCACTTCACTGTAATTCACTGTATGCAACAAAGATAGCTAGGATAAGATTCGACACAACTAAGTACTATTTTTAAGTGCCAGGGCGTACAACATACAATAATTGCGTACAGTGGTTCAGAGTTGAATTCTGAACAAGTGAGTCTTGAGTCTTGTCTCCCAACAGGTTTCACGATGATTCTATCGTGTGGTCTAGCCTCGGGGCGCCTTGGTACCATTCTGGAAACAAAAGAGGGCTCGGCCAACATAATACGTCGCGTGCTTCCTTGATCCAGGGGAATTCATTAATTTGTTTAAATGAGTGCTTCCTCCTCTCTTTAATTACTCTGTGATGATTGTAACTGTAATTATTTGGTGACAGCTGTTATGAAACCAGTACCGAAGCATCTTCAGGCCACAATTGGCTTATGTAATGGCTTGACTGAAAATAAGAACCAGTCTCACTGTTGAAAACAAAGGGTCGCTTCTTGTTCTAGCTATTGACCCTCTTCATCACTATTGTATTAGGAAGCTTGTCTTGATACTTTCTATTGTAATGAATGATATTCATTTCAGTTTAAACAAATGCCCCAGCTTTCCTTACTGTGGGAAGAAAATCTGTTGCTCATGACAAAATCTCCCCGAGGAAAGGAAACACGTTCAGGAATACTCAGGTTCAGAATGTCCTCAGACCAGGCCGATTCTAAAAAGCCTCTTGGCTGGTCTGAACGCAGGCTTGTTTCAAGTCTCCCATCAATCTGCACACAGACAGCCTTCCTTCTGTCCCCGGAGACTCCACCTGACAAAAAACATCTTTCCTCATGAGACAAGCTGGCCCAGACACATATCTATATTTATGTCTCTTAGATAGGCCTATCGTAATGGCCTGTCGCCATGCCCTGTGAGTCATCCCAGTGAGTCACTAGGGAGCGCTCTGGACGGGCCGTGGACGGGCCGTGGACGGGGCGTCAGGGGAGGGGCCGGTGTTGGTGGCGGGGGGGTGAAGGTGGGCGAAGGGGACTCCCCAGGAGCTCCCTCAGCCTGCGACGGTGGAGCCGCTGGCTGACCTCTCCCGGGCCGCGGCGCGGCGGTGACGAGCATCCATTGTAATGGTGGTTCCTCCCCTGCTGACGACAGCGCCCGACCCCGCGGGGATGACCCACGCGGCCGGTCTGGGGGCTCTGTGGAGGCACGTAGCCAGGA